>NC_063059.1:2054175-2354175 GCF_018812025.1 Megalobrama amblycephala | reverse complement strand
ATAAAATAAGAATAAGATATTAAATAAGATAATATATAAAGACATATATCAATGACCTATCATGGCAGATACGTCACATTTGATGAGCTAGTCCTTTTTGAATAAGGAAATATGTCTGTAAAATGTATACAGTATACCATTCTCACATCCAAAACATTATAAACCCTTTTTATGAACCGTTTTCCGCATCCCGCACAACCACATTAGTCCTG
This sequence comes from Megalobrama amblycephala, assembly GCF_018812025.1. Lineage (NCBI taxonomy): Eukaryota > Metazoa > Chordata > Actinopteri > Cypriniformes > Xenocyprididae > Megalobrama > Megalobrama amblycephala. Next base: position 2,353,963 of record NC_063059.1, on the reverse strand, counting down.
TGTTTAGCTTAACGATAATAACTTTTGCCTAATGTGCCAGTGTTTAGACACTGAGTGCATTTTTTGGAAGTCAAATGCCTTTTCCTCCTTTTTTGTCGGCTTTTCTATTTTAGCTCACGTCTGGTGCGTGTCCTTTCAGCATCTTGAAGATGCCAAAAGACTCTGCTTGTTTATGAATCCGAGGAGTATGCGAATATTATCCAGACCTGCATTTGTCATATAGTTAAGTTGTTAAAATATTCAACACTTCATTCTAAAAGTCTGGACATATCTTGGAATTTTTGTGGTTAAATGCAAGTTTAATTCACTCTTTGTATTATACACAATGGTTATATTTGTTGCAGAAAATGAATTCGTTTTACATATAATGTCTTACATTTGCTAAAGAAGAGGATAGTGGTTAGTACATAATTGCTAAATTGCCTGCAATCAGTCAATTTATTGCTGTGTAGATTGGCTGTACAATGCATTTGAAAATACAATGTTGTGATCTTCGCTTTCTACAATTTAAATCAGACTGTGAAGATATATACAGTAGTTCACATAGATGCTATGGATTCTAACAAGCTGTCAGTAAGCCTATAGTGATAGAACAGTGCCTTCAGAAACAAACTAGTCTCACAGTGCCCTGCTCAAAGAATAATACTTGCTTGGGCTTTAGGCTTCATTTTCTTTGGCTTATTCTTACCGTTGTATTTTTAAACATGATTTAGTAATTCCTTTCTATGAAAATGACAGTTTATTTTTCTCCAAATCTGGAGTGATCACTTCACCCAATATAACACTGTATGGAAATTGATAAATAACTCATTCACATACGTCAAATTTCACCCCCTGAAAACATGAATCCAGGATCCACTGACACAGGATACATGCTTTTCATAATGTGGCCTGCTGTCACATGTCCCTAGCAGTCCATGAAGTCTAAAAACATGACTAATGAAGAACTCTGGCAGATGGTAACTTAGGTAGAGACAAAGTGTGAAGCTTTGGAAACCTGTCTATAAGAGTAAGAATAGTGGTGTTCCTTATATATAATGTTTATGTTGTATAAAATAAATATATCTCGGAGGCCTGGCCACACACCTACTGGATCTGTCTTCGCTCATCCCACCACAATTACCAAACCGATTCTCTCATATCTCAAACATGCCCACACTGCAAGATTTGAAAATCGTGGCGCATCACACACTACAAGATAATATGATTATCATGGCAGAGGGAGCACCTCACATGGTCTCATGCAAATGCGGATATAAACAAAATGCATATTGTCTGTTCTTGGGGTGAGATTTAACTGACAGTTTGTTTAACGTTTACCATTGATTGACAACACCATCAGCATGTTAACTGATAGTACTGATGTAATCATAGTCATAATCATTCCAGTTTAAAATCATAAATAGCAAACATGTTTGATATTATTGGGATTGTTGGGTTTTAAGATTTTGATCTGTAAACTCCTCACATTACCAGATAATCTATGTTGAACATCAGAACAAACCAAGGTCCTGGACACATTTTTTTTTCTCAGATTGTTGGGAGGGGTAAATTGGGGATAAATGGGCCTAAAACTCCTGTTGTCTGAGCCCAACTTAAGGTGAATCAAGTACACAGATGTATAGGCCAATAATCAGTATCGGCCGATAAGAGTAATTATTTTTACTATCGGCCATCGGCGATCGGTTGATTGTTTAAAAACAGCCAATGATCAGGTCTGATTATAGGCCTATCCTGTCAATCAAAAGGGCAGAAAACATGTCAGACTGCAATTCATACTTGTGATGAATTTAGGGCTGTCGAAATTAATGCTGCAATTTACCCATTCCTGGCGAACATTCTAGAAGCATATTAACATAGCTTTAGCTATGTCTACGCTATCTCCTCCAGACTTATTGTGCTGGTGGGGGTGACAATAAAAAAGTCACAAATCCTAAGAATGATCTCACTTTGAGTCCTTAGACCTGCGAGCCAAAATGACCTCCCTAAGATGCTTCTTAGGCTTTCTACGGGCGCAATGCTTCGTTCCCCAACTCCTTGTACTGCGTACTAGGTCAGAAGGTGTTGGGGGGCCAAATGACTCTGGAAACGGAGGGGGATTAACTTTTTAAATGCCGCAGACTGAACCCTCGCCTCTCTGAACCTCTTGACTACCATATCTATGGCAGCACCAAATAGGCCAGAGGGTTAGATTGGGGAAAAATATTATTTTCTATGCCTGAGAAGTTCAACCACAGATGACCTTCCGAGGCAACCATCACAGCCATAGAACAGTAGATGTCTGCTTGGTGGCATAGAGGGCAAGATCTTTGGATCTTCTGAAGTCCAGGACTGCCTTTGGAGACAGTCCCTCCCCTTGGTCCAGGTCATTCAGAAGGTTGGCCTGCAACACTGCCATAGTGTGCAGGGCTCCACTGGCCTGACCCACCAGCCTAGATGTTATTTGGCACAGCTTAGAAGGAAAGATAGGAACCTACAGAGAAGATGCCACACCAGGGTAGCCCACAAGCACCTCTTCACATAGTCTCTCCACATTTGAATAATTTGACACAGAGGAGGTTACTATGTGAGTACTATTTGTGTACACTCACAGCAAAAACAAAATGTTGTGCTTTTTGAAAAAAAGAAAACTAACATGCAAGATCTGCAGTCTCTTTCTCAATGACGTCAATTCTGATACTCTTAAGAAAATGAACTGTAACTTAGTAAATACTTATCACACAAACATGAGATATATGCCTAAAGAAAATGGCAGGTCTTAAATAATGTAAGTCAAATCAAAAACAAATATTCTCAAATATTGCAACAGAGTCAACGGCAACGTCAACTCGAGAAAAAGAAAAAAAACGCATCAAGCTTAGTCAGATTCATGTACATCGTTTTGAGACGCAGTGAGGAATAATTCTCAAAGAAGTTACCCTTAGAGGAAGAGCACGACTTTCAATTTTGTTTCGAGGATCAACTTGATCAAGCAGATGATTGTGAATGGTAAGTTTTTTTATTCTTAAGTTCTTTATTCTAATCATGATATAGTGTCTGTGAATATTAAACCGCAAAAAGACTGTTTAAATTTGAATCCTGCATGTTCGGTGTGTCTCTGTGTGTGAATGCATGGCGAAAATGTGTGGTTTCATTTCCTACACATAACTTACATTAGTAAACATGCCATATTGGCTTTTCTCAAACTATACTGAGATGAGTGAAATTGATTAAATACATAATAAATACTGAAATAAATGTGTTAGCAATGTATTAAACTGCACATTAACATGTATAGGCTCTTTAATATAACAAATATGATACATAAAATGTCATTAAGTTAATATGGTCATTTAGACAAGATTTCTTTGCCTGTTTTGGACATATTATGAAGTGTTTAATGTAAAATAGCCTAGTGCCAAATCAATTAAGCTTTTGTTCGCAACGAATTATGAAAACTCAGCTTTGCATCACAGAAAAAAAAAAAGTATATTAAAAAAGAAAATTATTTTAAATTGTAATTATATTTCATAATATTGCGGGTTTTTTTTTTTTTTTTTTTGCAGGCTTGATGAGCATGAAACTTCTTTCAAAAACATTAAAAATAGTGTAATGTGTCCAATCTTTTGACTGGTACTGTATATAATTTAAAATAACAGGCCTATACAAAGTTCTTCACATGATGTGCATACGTGCATGCATGAGATCACAAAAATCATGTTTTCTGTTAAGAGTGGACATTATATTAATGTTAATACAATAGTTGATATGATCCTGTTATCAGCATGCTCATAGTGGGTTTTTCTCTTTTATCTCAGATTTGAGAATCACAGTGACCAGGTATTGGCCCACATTGGACATTCTGCATGAAAATGATACAGAGATCACTGACTGGAAGCAGGAAAGTTTTTTTTTTTTTTTTTGGTCTCTCCAGTGCATAGAAACACCAAAAACCTTTTGAAATGCTAGGTATGTGATGTTCATCTTTGAACAGGATTTACAGTACTGTGCAAAAGTCTTAGGCAGTATTTTCACCAATTAATTTATTAATTGTAATGGCACAGTACTGTATTTCAAGGTATAACTGTGTACTCAAAATGTGCCTTTGACTCGCATTTGTATTGCTAACTAAATTCTAAATAAACTACAAAATAAACTACTTTGTCCTCATGTTATTTCTTGTAGTTCTCTCTCACATACCTGAATAAAAGGCTCATTATACGGGTCATTGTCTCCTCAGGTGCGAATCACAGCATTATTCAGGATTATTTACGCCTCCACACATACTGTCTTTATAAACAAAAGGTGTCTTACAAAATGTAAATCAATAAATTATTTTATGTGAATGAGTAGGCAGGATGATTTTCACATCATTTGAAGCAAAACGTCTAGGCTTCACCATTCAGTACACAGATGTTGTGTGGACACATATTCAGTATGTGTTTTGTGGCCTTATTTCAGTTACTTATTTTTTTGTTTTTTTTCCAAAAACAACGTATAAACGTTATTATATTTTAGTGTTACTGCAGAAAGATCTGGAAACTCTTCATGAATGCCGTTTCAGGTAAGGATGAGGTTGGGACAAACTATAGACAGTAGAAGTGATAGTAAGGTCTCCAGCAGTTCATGTTGTTGTGGGCTCAGTCCACATGAGAATTATGTTAAACTATACAAGAGTGAGCCAGCACAACAGGTATCTGGGGGATTCTTCATGATGTCCTTTTACTGAGCATGAGGCAACATATTGCCTGGGTTGGGCACAGTACAGGGAAGGGCTGTGGGGATTCTTATCTGATACTCTGCTTGTGACTGACAACCCAGATCAACTTGCATGGTTTCAGTATTGACGTCATATGAATATAACATTACAACCAGTAATATGTTGGAGCTGTGGTGAAAAAAAAAATAGCTCTTTACTGAAAAAGCTATTTTGACAGATGTCGTCAATAGTGTCTTAGTCTCTTAGCCTCTTAGTCTGATCTATATTTCAGGGGGTTTTATTTGGGCCAAAATGGTCCACTTAGACAGGAAGGGGCCATATAACTGACATGCTAACCGCAGGTGAATACATCTGAAATCGGATACCACACTACAATATAATTCAAAGCAAATATAAGAGCAAAGCAGAATCTATGTGCTCAAAAATATCAAGTTTACAAATTTAACTAAAATATATTTCAAAGATTTTTGCCATGAACTTCACAAACTGACAAATTCAAAGTCTGGCTCTTCTTAGAACAGTGTTTGTTATGCTGCCTTCATATGCTGTCGGAATTATTGTAAATACGAATTTCCTTGGTAAAAATCGCACATGAACGGCCACTCATTTCGAAACTTGAATGCGATGAGCTCGTAATCATGACTTCAGAAGTGGGAAATATTCAAATTTCCAATAGCAAGTGAAGGCAGCATTAATCCTGGACCTGGGGACCCACCACTCTGCACATTTAGTATATTTCCCTTATTTGATTCACACCTGGCTTCTTAGGAGGGAGCTCCATGAACTGAGCTGAGTGTGTCAGATAGCGGTGAACCAGAATTGAAAGAAAAAAAAAAAAACACTGTCCTAGATTAGTCAAATCTAAAGTACATTGTTGGGATCAGATGGGTACCTTGAAATGTATAAAGATTTTTACACATTGTTTTTTCTGCTTTGTCCATTGTACAGGAAGAAAATGTGTCTCCAGTCTAAATGCAGATTTGCAGAACTAGATGACTAAGACATGTTTTCCTTAGAGATTTGTCCATATTACTTCTGGTTGCACTTGATGGCAACAAGTTTTCCAGTTCCTTTAGCTGAAATGTTACCCCAGAGCAGGACTGCCATCACCATGCTTGAATGAAGATATGGTGTTATGCCATGCATGTGCCATGCATTGGTTTGTGCCAAACATAATGTTTTGCATTCAGGCCAGCTCATCAGACCATATTTTTCTGTCGCCAAAAGGTTTCAGGTTTTGGGTTCAGGGTTCAAAGCAAACTACCAGCATGACTTAATGTTGGCCTTTCTCAGAAGTGGCTTCCATCTAGCAACTTTCCGAAAGAGGCCAACTCCATTAAGTGCTGAAGAGTTTGTTGATGTCTGGACAACTTCTGCCATTTTAGCCAAATAGCTCTGCAACTCTGTCAGTGTTCTAGACAGTGAGCCATCTTGTATGGTTGCTCAATTCAGATGGCCTGATCTTGGTATTGATCTGAGTTTATGCCATATTTCTTTTCCAGTTTGGAACAATAGAGGTTTTTATACCATTATAACATTCTCTGTCTTTTCTGAATGCATTTATTAAGATCTGTAGACAACTTAATTATATTAAATATACTTAAATTTGTAAAATGTAAGTTAACATAATCCTTTTATTTTGGGACTATGTGAATCATTTTTGTTGACAACTAACTGGGCAATGGATCTTTAGTTCCCAGTAGAGGCATTGTGTAGCAAGTATTTATTTATTTATTTATTGATCAGATTTAGCTCTCTGAGATAAATGCAGAATAAGCCCTGGGCTCTAAATAGTTTGTATATGTTCTAATTTAACGGGCATATTCACCATATCATCCAGATTGTGTTACATCTTGTCAGCTTGACTTGTCTGCTTGAAGCGAAAAGGCACCTTTTCATTTAGTAAACATTAGCTATGTTTCCATCCAAAGTTGCGTATTTAACTTGTGCGCATATTTTGAATATCGCATAAAACATTTGCGAATAAAGCACTTTTTCCATCCAGTGAGTCAAAGAGAAGTCAAGTCAAGTCAAATTTATTTATATAGCGCTTTTACAATTGGTAATTGTTTCAAAGCAGCTTTACATATTAGAAGCACAGAAAAAAGGGAAGTGGTTAAAAATAAGCTGTACAAACAAGCGTGGTAATATGTAACATATACAAGATGGTGCTACATTAAGCCAATGTCGGCTGACTCCCAGGGGTGGAAAAAACCCCCTAGGAGAAAAACCCAGCGTGCTAACACTGGGAAAAAAGTCCTAGGAGGGAAAAAACCCCTTGGAAGATATATATAATATATGTAAATGGATATGGAGATCAAAATCTGAATTATACATTTTTATTATAGAGATTAAAAATAGATTATATATAAATATATGTAAGCGGATACGGGGATTAAAAATCTGAAATATAGATGCAGCCAGAACTGGATCTGTAGGCCCATTGTCTCCTGGGCTACGTTGTAGTCAGGTCCAGACACAGGTTCTCCATCTGATCTGGATACGGCCTGGATCCAGCACCCGGCAAACCTCAGGATAAGCAGAGAGACAGATATTAGCGTAGATGCCATTCTTATTCTGATGTACAGGTATATCTAGTGTTATAGGAAATGTTCTCGGTTCCGGCCGACCTAATTATTGCAGCGTAACAATCCTTTAACGGATTTGAAAAATGTTAATGTATTGATAATGTGTTATGTGTATGCAAGAGCAAAGAGATGTGTTTTTAGTCTAGATTTAAACTGACAGAGTGTGTCTGCTTCCCGAACAATGCTAGGAAGATTGTTCCAGAGTTTAGGTGCTAAATAGGAAAAGGATCTGCCGCCTTCAGTTGATTTTGATATTCTGGGTATTATCAACTGGCCTGAATTCTGAGATCGCAATAAACGTGAAGGACTATAATGCATTAAGAGCTCACTTAGGTACTGGGGAGCTAAACCATTTAGAGCTTTATAAGTAAGTAGCAAGATTTTAAAATCTATACGATGTTTAATAGGGAGCCAATGTAATGTTGACAGAACTGGACTAATATGGTCATACTTTCTGGTTCTAGTAAGAACTCTAGCTGCCGCATTTTGGACCAACTGTAGTCTGTTTAAAAGCCGAGCAGAACAACCACCCAGTAGAGCGTTACAATAATCTAGTCTTGAGGTCATGAATGCATGAACCAACTGTTCCGCATTTGTCATTGAGAGCATATGTCGTAATTTAGATATATTTTTTAGATGGAAGAAGGCGGTTTTACAGATACTAGAAACATGACTTTCAAATGAAAGATTGGTATCGAAGAGCACACCCAGGTTCCTAACTGAGGACGAAGGTTTAATGGAGCACCCGTCAAGCGTTAGGGAGTATTCAAGGTTTTTTCGTGAGGAAGTTTTTGGTCCCAAGATTAGGATATCAGTTTTTTCTGAATTTAATAATAAGAAATTTCTTGTCATCCAGTTTTTAATGTCAGCTATGCATTCTGTTAGTTTTGTGAATTTGTAGGTTTCGTCAGGGCGCGAGGAAATATAGAGCTGAGTATCATCAGCGTAGCAGTGAAAACTAACACCATGCTTCCTAATTATCTCTCCTAAGGGCAGCATGTACAGAGTGAAAAGCAACGGTCCTAGTACTGAGCCTTGTGGTACTCCATATTGAACTTGTGAGCGATACGACATCTCTTCATTAACTACTACAGACTGATAACGGTCAGATAAGTACGATTTGAACCATGCCAAAGCAATTCCACTAATGCCAATATAGTTTTCAAGTCTTTTTAAAAGAATGTTGTGATCGATAGTGTCAAAAGCAGCACTGAGATCTAATAACACTAATAGAGAAATACAGCCACGATCGGATGATAAGAGTAGATCATTTGTAACTCTAACGAGAGCAGTCTCAGTACTATGGTATGGTCTAAATCCTGACTGGAAATCCTCACAGATTCCATTTCTTTCTAAAAAGGAGCACAGTTGTGTTGAAACTGCCTTTTCTAGTATCTTTGACAGAAAAGGTAGATTCGAGATTGGCCTGTAATTTACTAAATCTCTCGGATCTAGTTGAGGTTTTTTAATAAGAGGTTTAATAATAGCCTGCTTAAAGGTTTTTGGCACGTATCCTAGTGTTAAGGATGAATTAATTATATCAAGAAGTGGACCTACGACCTCTGGAAGCATTTCTTTCAGTAGTTTAGTCGGCATTGGGTCTAACATACATGTCGTTGATTTTGATGATTTGATAAGTTTAGATAATTCTTCCTCTCCTATAGCGGCGAATGATTCTAGTTTTACCTCAGGGACACTACAGTGCACTGTCTGAAGCGAAACTGTGGACGGTTGCATGTTTTTAATTTTCTCTCTAATATTATCAATCTTGCAAGTAAAGAAGTTCATAAAGTCATTACTGCTGTGCTCTATGGAAACGTCAGCAGTTGAATCTCTGTTTCTAGTTAATTTAGCCACTGTGTCAAATAAATACCTAGGATTATGTTTGTTTTCTATTAAGAGATTTGAAAAATAAGTAGATCTAGCATTTCTTATAGCCGTTCTGTACTCAATCATTTTTTCTTTCCACGAAAGGCGAAAAACTTCTAGTTTTGTTTTCTTCCAACTACGTTCAGTTTTTCTAACTGCTCGTTTTAGAGCCCGAGTGTGCTCATCATACCACGGCGTTGGATTAGTTTCCTTAATCTTCTTTAGACGTAAAGGAGCGACTGCATCTAATGTGCTGGAAAAGAGAGAGCCAATAGTTTCTGTTGCAGCATCGAGTTCTTCTAAGTTGTCAGGTATACTAAGGCGATGAAACTGCTCAGGGAGATTATTTATAAAGCAATCTTTAGTGGTAGACGTGATGGTTCTACAATATTTATGGCTGGGTGGTGGTTTTGTAGCCTTGGCTAATTGTATTATACACGACACTAAATAATGATCTGATATATCATCGCTCTGCTGTAGAATTTCAACAGCATCAATATCAATTCCATGCGACAGTATTAGATCTAAGGTATGATTATGACAATGAGTGGGTCCTGACACGTGTTGTCTAACTCCAATAGAGTTTAAAATGTCTGCAAATGCCAATCCAAATGCGTCTTTATTATTATCTACATGGATATTAAAATCACCAACAACAAGGACTTTATCCGCAGCCAGTACTAACTCTGATAGAAAATCAGCAAATTCTTTGATAAAGTCAGTATGGTGTCCTGGTGGCCTGTATACAGTAGCCAGCACAAATGTCAACTTACATAATGTTACATAAAGCACCATCACTTCAAAGGAGTTATATTTGAAATTCTTTTGAATGATTCTGAATATATTACTATAAATTACAGCAACACCTCCCCCTTTGCCTTTCTGTCGAGGATTGTGTCGATAATCATAACCTTGAGGACTAGATTCATTTAAAGTAATGTAATCGTCTGGTTTTAGCCAGGTTTCTGTCAAACACAGCAAGTCTAGTTTATTGTCTGTGATAATTTCATTTACAATAAGTGCTTTTGAAGAAATAGATCTAATATTCAGTAACCCAAGCTTTATCATTTGTTTATTTGATTTATCTGTGATTTTCATTTTTTGAACATCAATTAAATTTTTACCCTTAAAAGGTTTCGGAAGTTTTTTGTATTTACTAGTTCGAGGTACAGACACAGTCTCTATGTGATAATATCTAGGTGAAAGAGTTTCTATGTGCTGTGAATTATTTGAGTTCTGTGACGTGAGGCGGCTAGCAGACGGTCGGTTTAGCCAGTTTGTCTGCGTCCTGATCTGGGCCCTGGTTTGTCATGTTTCAGCTCTAAGACTATTTGCCAAATTTCTAGAGAGAAGAGCAGCACCATCCCGGGAGGGATGAATACCATCTCTTTTCAACAGATCAGGTCTGCCCCAAAAGCTTTTCCAATTGTCTATGAAACCTATATTATTCTGCGGACACCACTTAGACAGCCAGCCATTGAGTGATGATAACCTGCTAACTATCTCATCACTCCGACGAACAGGAAGAGGGCCAGAACAAATTACTTCTGCTGACATTGAATTTGCGAGTTCACACACCTCTTTAATGTTAATTTTAGTGATCTCCGACTGGCGAAGTCGAACATCATTTGTGCCGACGTGGATAATGATTTTAGAATATTTACGTTTAGCATTAGCCAGCACTTTTAAATTTGCTTTGATGTCAGGTGCTCTGGCCCCCGGCAAACATGTGACTATGGTGGCTGGTGTCTCTATTTTCACGTTCCGTGTAATAGAATCGCCAATAACTAGGGCACTTTCAACAGGATTCTCAGTGGGTGCGTCACTGAGTGGGGAGAACCTGTTTGATGTTTTAATCGGAACGGAAGAGTGGTGTTTGTTCTTGCCATTATGCCGCCTCACAGTCACCCAGTTAGCCTGCTGCATGGCTTCTACAACCGGAACCGAATGTGCAGTGTTTACTAGGCTAGTCGCATCCAAAGCAGTATCTAAGGCCCTTTCATTCTCACTATCCTCAATTAAAGTTTGGATGCGTGTCTCTAATTCTGAGATTCTCTCTGTCAGCCTGACAATATCCCTGCATTTATCACATGTGTAAGGCTCACTGCTGACAGAAAGAGCTAAGCTGTACATGTTGCATTTAATACACATGATAATCGTCGGACATGACTGACCGTGTGTTTGATGAACGCCGTCCGAAAAACTGCAACGCACACGGGACTCGCTGGCTGGATGTCTCGGTCGCTTGCCGGTGCCTGGGGCAAGGGTGATGTGCGGGACGCTGTACCTCGCGGTGGATCGATGAATGCCGGGCAGCAACGTCTCCACAGCTTCCCGATCTGGCGAGGACAGATCAGAATAACATACATCTGATAAATCCGCCATTAAATCGACAAGGAAGGTTGGTTTAGAGGAAAAAAGAAAGTAGACGGTAGCTAGCAGGCTATGGCTAACACTAGGTGATTACGCTGGTGGATTGCTAGTAATAAATCGTTCCGTTTAGTAATACTATGCAATAGGTTAAGTAATCTAGTGAAAAATAAGAAAGTTATATTATGTGAATAGGAATAAAGAGAAGGATTTAGGATAAACTCCACGAAGCTCCGAGCGTAGGTCAGACAGCAGGCAGGCAGCAGCGTTGAACCGGACAAAACAAAAACATCACTTCCTGATATACTGGCACTAAATATCACTAAGCAAAATGGAAGTTTCTTCAAAAGAAGGCATTGTATATAATAATCTTCATATATAATAAATTATTTGCGTGCAGATGAAACACAATAAACGCTGTCATGTTATCTTGCATTCAGATGCCTAGTATTTGTGAACGCAATCGTGTGACGTTGCTTTTGGAAGGGAATTAAACCGAACCACTTTAACAACAGACTTTGCTCAGGCATTACAGAATGACCGAAAACAGCATTTCAGATGCTGTGCAATGAGATCGGTCCGATGGTTGGTCCAGTTATGCTGTTACATTGCAAAGTCACATGTCTTTTTTGATCCTACTCATTTGAGCGCATACGTATTTTATGCGCATTTTTAAAATTTATGCGCATCTTGGTGTTTTCAACCAGCGGTTTTTTTTTATGCAATATCCAAAAATGTGCATAAAAATAGATGGATGGAAACATAGCTACTGTGACGTTTTTGTGGGCGAAGCTTAGGTAGAAGTAGAACAATTGCCCTGACCACTTCACTAACACTAACTAACATGTTTTGTTAGCTTTTTTTTTTTTTTTTTTTTTTTTTTAAACAATGACTGGAGAAAATCAGATTTTATCTGAATAAAATCTCGTTATAGTTGCGATACAGTAGTTAGTAGAATGTTAAAAGTGGACCATCGAAATAAAGTGTAACCAATACATTTACTCAAGAACAAATTGAAGGCACTTGTACTTTCCATTTTATGCTACTTTATACTTTTACTCCACTACATGTCAGAGGCAAATATTGTGCTTTTTACTACATTTGTCTAAAAGCTTTAGTTATTTTACATACAAAAATGTGTCAAACCCTTCCTGTGAAGGATGAAGTGTTCCTTTTCTGACTTTGTAGAGAAACGTGGTTCCCTTTCGTGGGAACATCGACGCTACGTCCAATGACGTGATGGGAACCCTCTGCATTTTGTGTTCGTGAATCACCTCTGTATCCAACCAATGAGGAAACGTGACGTCAGAGGCGGGTGACGTCACAGACCAGGAAACTATAAAGCATACCCAGAACAAAGAACGCTAGCTTCTGTTGTCTTCAGCAAGCACTATCTGTATCTTGTCCTTTGGCAGTGGAAGCACGTGCTGCGGTTTCTTCCCCCCGGAGGGAGACACCGGCACTCAACATATCTTCCTCCGAGGAGGGTGTCGATGAGGGAGATGAGGAACCGCCATTCTCATCTCCAGCATATGAGGAGCTGCTGGAGGTAGTGACCAGGGCAGTCAAAAAGCTGAATATAGACTGGCCCGCGGAGAAAAGTGAAAATAAGCCTAAAAGCAAATTAGATGAAAGGTTTCTTCCCGCACGGTCACTACCCCAGCATCGGGGTCTGCCGAGGTGTGGAGGTCGTGGAAGAGACCATTTCAATATCGTGTTTTCAGCCCCCAAACGTCATTGTACAGTAACATCATGGGGCTGAAACACCACGGCTACGGGGCGATGCCTCAGGTTGAAGAGACGCTTGCGAGCTATTTCTCGCCCGAGTCTGCATCGTCCCTTAAGACCCCGACATTGCCCACTAAGCCGTTAAAAACTACATCTAGCTTGGTGGGCAAGGCTTATTCGGCAGGCGGCAGGCGGCAGCATGCCTGCATACAATGTCTATCTTGCAGGCATATCAAGCCGACCTGCTGGGGGAAATAGATGAGAGTGGGGAAGCATCATTCGAAGCGATCCATGAGCTGAGAAATGCAACAGATCTATCTCTCCGGGCCACCAAGGAGACGGCCAAGTCAATCGACCGCTCTATGGTGGCCACGAAGAGGCATATATGGCTTAACTTATCCAATATTAAAGAAAAGGATAAGAATGTGCTCATGGACGCGCCGCTGTCTCCATGTGGCCTGTTCGGCGACGCAGTAACAACTGTTGTCGACAGGTTCCAGGAGACACGTAAACAATCAGCGGCATTTTCAAAGCTTCTCCCCCGTCGCTCTCATCCCCCCGAGGCTGCTGGGTGGGAGCAGCCTCGGCCGACAGCCAGCTCCTCCACGCATAGAGCGCAACAGAAGGCCAGTGTCGCCACTCGTGCTCCCCCGCAGAAAACTTGGGGACCGGGGCGAGCGGCACAGGCGAAGCCTTCCGGGGGTAGGGCGGATCTGAGGACCGTCATTATCTCCCAGAAGGCTTCAAAGAAAAAGTTCTGACGCCAGTCGTCCGGGGCTTTCGAGGGCAGCCCCCTCCGGGGAGGTTCGGTTATTAAAATATCAGATACCCATTCCTCTCCAGTGCCCTCAGGGGGCCGTTCTGCCAACCCTGCCACCCAGTGTGCGTCATGGCACAGCGGTCTCCACCGATCCTCCAAGGAGGGTCGGTCAGTGCTTGATTCATCTGTCTGCCGGTGCGCCGCATCAGATGAACGAGCCAAACACCAGAGACCAGTCTCGAGAGACTGGTTCCCTTAGTAGAATATGTGGAAGAATGGAAACGTCTCCTGAACATTTCGAAATGGGTGCTGCTCATGGTAGAACAGGGTTACAGAATTCAGTTTGGTTCTCGACCGACGGGGTTCAACGGGGTTCTTCCCACAGTGGTAGCCCCAGAGCAGTCTCTGGTGATGGAACAAGAAGTTACGACGCTTTTGCAAAAAGGAGCTATAGAAAGGGTTCCTCCTCCCAGCAAAATGTCGGGCTTTTACAGCTGTTACTTCATTGTTCCAAAGAAGGATGGAGGGTTGCGTCCGATCATAGATTTACGTGTGTTAAATCGATCTGTAAAGAAGTTGAAGTTCAAAATGCTTACACTCAAACAGATTATTCCACAGATCCGGTCCGAGGACTGGTTTGTGGCGATAGATCTGAAAGACGCATATTTCCATGTATCCATCCATCCTTCTCACAGGAAGTTCCTCAGGTTTGCTTTCGGGGGCGAAGCTTACCAATACAGGGTTCTTCCTTTCGGCTTATCCCTCTCACCCCGCACGTTCACGAAGTGCGTGGATGCAGCGCTGGCTCCACTGAGACTCCAGGGCATCCGCGTGCTGAACTATATCGATGATTGGTTGATATTAGCTCAGACAGAGCAATTGGCAGTTCAACATCGAGATGTTGTTCTGTCGCACATGAAAAAGCTTGGGCTGAGGCTCAATGCCAAAAAGAGTGTGCTGGTCCCGAGTCAGATTGCAAACTATCTAGGAGTAATCTAGGATTCCACCACGATGCAGGCGCGGTTGTCTCCTGCTTGTGTGAATTCCATTCTCGGGGCCGTGAATGGGGTGAAGTTAGGCCAGTCACTAACTGTAAAACAGTTTCAGAGACTGTTGGGTCTGATGGCAGCTGCGTCCAATGTTATTACTTTTGGCCTCCTGCACATGAGACCCTTACAGTGGTGGCTCAGGACCAAGGGGTTTTCTCAGAGGGGAAATCCTTTTCGCATGATCAAAGTCATGTGGCGATGCCTTTGTGCTCTGGTCATGTGGAAAAAGCCTTGGTTCCTGTCCCAGGGACCCGTGCTGGGGACTTCTCATCGTCGCGTAATGCTTATGACAAATGCTTCCCTCACGGGCTGGGGGGCGATCATGAGTGGTCGCTCGGCTCAGGGTCTATGGGAGGACCATCAGCTCTTCTGGCACATAAATCGGCTGGAGATGATGGCGGTGTTTCTAGCATTGAAGCACTTCCTCCCAGACCTGAGGGGACACCATGTGTTGGTCCGTACGGACAACACTGTGGTGGTCTCATATATAAACCACCAGGGGGGTCTGCGGTCTCGCCTACTGTGCAATCTGGCCAGTCGCATCCTCCTGTGGGCCCAGGGAAAGCTCCTTTCTGTGAAAGCAGCATACATTCTGGGGCGTCTAAATGTGGGGACGGACGCTCTGTCGAGGCAGAGCGCGAGACCGGGGGAATGGAAACTCCACACCGAGGTGGCGGAGTTAATATGGAAAACTTATGGTCGAGCTCAAGTCGACTTATTTGCCACAGAGGAGTCAACTCAGTGCCCTCTGTGGTACTCTCTGGAGCACCCAGCACCTCTAGGGCTGAATGCTATGCTACAGACGTGGCCGAGGCTGCGTCTGTATGAATTTCCCCCAGTCTCATTGCTCCCGGGAGTTCTGGAGAAGGTTCGCCAGGAGAGGGTCGACCTAATATTGGTGGCCCCTTACTGGCCGACCAGAATATGGTTTGCGGACCTGATATCTCTTCTTCACAGCTCTCCTATGGAGCTTCCTCTCAGGCAAGATCTCCTGTCACAAGCAGGCGGCACGATTCTCCATCCCCGCCCAGAAATGTGGAAACTGTGGGCCTGGCCTCTGAGGGGGCAAGGCTCATAGAATCCGGTCTCCCAACCAAGGTTGTGGAGACCATCCTTCAATCCAGAGCTCCCTCAACGAGGAAGCTGTATATGTATAAGTGGAAACTGTTCGCTACATGGTGTGGCCTACGTAATATGGACCCTGTCCAGTCTCCTATTAGCTTCGTGCTACAGTTCCTTCAGGAAAAGTTTTCAGAAGGTTTAACCCCTTCAGCATTGAAGGTATACATTGCAGCCATTTTGGCTTATCATAATCCTGTAGGGGGTTCCTCGGTGGGTCGAGACCCCCTGGTTATATGCTTCCTCCGTGGTGCACTGAGGTTGAGACCTGCAGTGCGCACAAAAACTCAGACCTGGGACCTAGCTATTGTGCTGCAAGGGTTAGCTGAGGCTCCCTTTGAGCCAATAGAGGAAGTGTCAGATAAATTTCTGACACTAAAAACAGTATTTTTGTTAGCGGTTTCATCCTTAAAAAGGATTGGTGATTTACAAGCGCTGTCAGTCGCTCCGTCATGTTTAGAATTTGCGCCTGGTATGATTAAGGCTTTTCTACATACTAGACCGGGCTATGTGCCAAAGGTCCCCACCAGGGTCCCGGGTCCCATTACACTTGAGGCTTTCTGCCCGCCTCCATTTATAAATCCGGATCAGGAAAGACGAAATCTGCTTTTCCCTGTGAGGGCGCTAGATGCTTACGTCCACAGAGCTGCCCTCTGGAGAAAAACAGATCAATTATTTGTGTGTTATGGGTCCCCTAGAAGGGGGGGCCCAGCATCTAAGCAGAGGATGAGCAAGTGGGGACCCATCACGTCATTAGACGTAGCATCTCGTTCCCTTACTCAGGGAACAGGGGTTACACCCGTAACCCGAGACGTTCTCACCGGACAGCCATACTACAAACATAATGATCTCATAGAATATGATGCATTGCTGTAGATGCTGCTGTAAGTGTAATGTAGTTCAACCTGAAACCTCTTAAAAAGCAACACACATTAATGCAGCAGTTATATTAATTCAGAACATCAAATATATTAGTAAAACACTGGCAGAGACCATTTAACTGCACGAATACTATTACTTTAACCACTGTAACTATATTTTACTGATAGTACTTACATACTTAAAAGTAAGGTTTTGAATGCAGGACTTACTTGCAGTGGAGTATTTTCAGTGTGCTATTATTACTTTTACTGAAGTAAATGATCTGAACACTTCTTCCACCACTGCTGAGTACTACTATAAACCGAATGCTCTACACCCAATTAAAACACATTGCATGTTCATTTTGCTGTATATTCATAAAATGATCTAAGAGAATGTGTGTTAAATATTGTTGTCTTATGTTATCCTATAGAATTCACAGATGGAGACATCCAAGAGCTGTATTTGATTTTTACCAGCATAGAAAACAGTGACACTGACACAGCATCTGAGTCTGAGTTAGATCATCCTCCAGAGTTGCCAGAGCCACTCACTGACTTGTGCGACCCCAAGCTCAGACAGCAGACACATGTGGACATTAGAGAGAAATGTGAGGAAGCCTATCTCAACATGAAAAGAAACATCCACCCTGACCAGTGTGAGAGACTTGAGGCCACCACAAATCTGCAGGCCAAGTCCCAAGACTGGCACACTCACAGGGCAGGCAGGATTACCAGCACAACATTTTGACAGGACAAGGAGGAAATTGCTAGGGAGTGCTACACCAAAACGGTCAGCAAAACCCATCAAAATGTAAAGGTTAGTCTCTGTGGTTTTGTGATACGACCTGATGAACCACACCTTGGCACATCTCCAGATGGGAAAGTTGTGTGTTCCTGCTGTGGGGAATGAGTTCTGGAAATCAAATGCCCATATAAATACAGTGAGGGCCTACAGGGTGTCACAGTCACTGAGGATTTCTGCCTTGACCATGAACATTCCAACTAAAGAAGACACACTAGTTCTACCACCAGGTTCAACTCCACATGTTTGTCTGCAATCTCCACTACTGTGATTTTGAAGTGTGGACAACTCAGGAGCTGGTTGTAAATCACATCCCAAGAGACAAAGAGCTCTTACAGAAGGATTTACCTAAAAAAAAGCATTGTATTGTATCTTTTATTCTGCCAGAACATCTAACCCACAGCCAAGATCCTACACTTCAGCCACCAGTAGTTTGCAACACATGTGAAAATCCAGAGTTTGGAAAAATGATTGAGTGTATGAGCAAACATTTCTTTCATTATAGTTGTGCACAAGTGGAGGCTACAAAATTGGCAGTCGCTGTAGATGAATACACCTGACTCACCTCATCTTAAAGGTGCTAAAGAGGATGTTTTGTTTTATACATTTTTGCAATATTACTTGAAACTGTCTTTACTAACTGATAAAAGACTATTTATTAGGTGCACTGAAAGGAATAATATTAATATACATCATCTGTGCACGAGGTAGGGCCTTCAAAAAAATAAGCTAATCGTTTACGCGATGTTCGGCCCTCTGGCTTGTCAATCATTGCCGTGACATTCCTTGTGAGAGACGAGCACGAATTGGCCCTCTGGCTTGTCAATCACTGCCATGATGTTCCTTGTGAGAGACGAGCGCGGCTGCGCGCTCCAGTAACTTTCCACACTCCACAGGCGCCGCATGCAATGTTTTTGTCCGGAGACAGGAGTAACAACTGCAGATTATGAGTTACCTGCGGTGAGTCCGACATAATGAATCCACTAACACAACACAGCGAATGTCGGTGGTAAACACTCGTGTTCCAATACGAGTGTTTACGAGTTTTGGGAGGCATTCCTTCGAAGGAGGGGGGTTGTTCTTACGCATGCGCTCATTTCAAAAACTCAGTAACAGTCTTTGGTTTCTCAGTCGACAAAAAGATCCTCTTTAGCACCTTTAACAGTTAGCCATGAAGATGTATATTCTGTATTGTTTGAAGATGTATGTACAGTATGTAATGGCCAAAGAGTTACTTTACAGTGTATACCTGTAAATGATGCAAATTTAGAGTGACATTACATTACAATTTTAAAGTAAGTTGTGACTATTTTCTAGAAATAAAAATTCCAGACACTGCAAATTAATTTTTAAACTTTCTGTATTTGATTATTCTTTCTTATCAGGTTCTTAAAGGTGCCCTAGAACACTATTTCACAAGATGTAATATAAAATAAAGTCTAAGGTGTCCCCAGAATGTGTCTCTGAAGTTTCCACTCAAAATACCCCATAGATTTTTTTTACTATACCATGTTTTAACTGCCTATTTTGGGGTGTAATTAAAAATGCGCTGATTCAGTGTGTGTACACCTTTAAATGCTCGTGCTCCCCGCTTGCCTGGCAAGTCCAGAATGATATATCTTCTACAAGATATATCAGTCTGGTCAGTCCGCCCTCCATCGCACCTCGAGTCAACTCCAAACCGTACCCTGCAATCAGATTCGTTTATTTCAGTGACGCAAACAGTGTCACTCTAGTGCGGCGAAAGTCCCTTCAATATCAACAAAGATTGTGCATGCGAGACCCAAGAGTTTGTTCTATTCAGCCGCGAATTCAGTTTTAAATGACCAAAAACACATTAAGTCATTAATCCTTAGGTGTCTGAGGCTGGTTTGGGGCCTGGAGAAGTTTTGACATGCCCTGACGTTTGTGCTTTTTTCAGTTGTTCATAAACATATTAATGGAAAAAGTGTCATTACACTGTATTCAGCACAAACTAGGCTACAATAATATGTGAAGAACATGTATGTACATGTTTGTATTTTTGAAGGAATAACGTTCATGCATGGTTATTGAAAAAACAAAAAACTTAAGTCACTGAAATAAAGCCAAAAAATATATATTAAATCTGTGTTCACAAGACTTCTGGGTATTGGAGGTTGTAGACTAGAGTTTTTGCTTCAAAATTATGTAAAAATTATCATTTCTACTCCTTCATATAAAACAATAGAGAGATTTAAATTTTCTAAAACATCTTTGGCCAAGAAACACAGTATGCGTGGAGGCGTGAATAATCATGAATAATGGATGATTCTCACCTGAGAAGACAAAAGAATCAGATAAAGAGCTCTAATGACCTGCATAAATAATGAGCTCTTTCAGTCAGGTAGGCTGTGAAAAAACCCTGTTGATCATGTCTCAGCTCATCATAATGTAAATCAAACATACAGAAAAAACAGCAATACCGTGAAATATTATTACAATTTAAAATAATGGTATTCTATTATTAAAATATAATGCATTTCTATGATAGTTAGATTCATGTGGACATTAGAGAGAAATGTGAGGAAGCCCACATAGATTTCTATGAAAGTGTCTGAACAGTTATGTTACCTCTATGGCATTTCATATAGGCTTTTAGCTTAAAAGCATGCACATTTGGAGAAATAGTGATGGATTCTCATGTTTATGTCAATTTTCTATACAGAGGAGTAATATTTATTCAATATTTATTGTCATCACTATGAACGCTGGATACTGTTTCAATTCATACTTGCAGCCGGAGGGCGCTCTGTGCACTTTTAGCCCACAAATGCCAATGCTAAAGAAGAATAGGCAATTCAGGAAATAACTGAACTAACAGAGGCCAGAGATCGCTAACTATGGCTATTGTTACGACCCGTCCTAATCTAGGGGTTGGACGGATCGGTAACAAAGAAATTAAAATAATAAAAGATCTAAATCAACGAAAATTCCTCCTCTCCTGTCCCAGCTCACAAGAATCACCACGTTTTGAAACGAAAACTTTTCTTTATTCTCTTCTCACAAGTCAAAAATGAACAGAAGCATTTTCTCGGAAGAGGGACAAAGGCCAAAACAACAAACAAAAGGGAATCTACCTAAGGGTTTGGAGAAGCTGACTTACCTTACGAATGAAATATAAACAAAAGTACAACAAACTTCCCTAACTCCCCAACTAAACCATAAACAGGAGAAAACAAATTGCACAAAGTAAAAGTGGCGCTCCCCCCACCTACAGCTTCGCATACAATATGAAGGGGTAACAGAACCAAGCGTTATTTAACAAGAGTATATGATGAGATAGAGCAGTTCTTACTGGGCATTGTTTAAAGTCTCCGTCACACAACTGGGAGAAAACAATTCTCACACATAGACAACAATAGCATCGGTCACACCATAACAATTATTAACAGTCTGGGGCAGGAGACAGAGGACAGGACACGCGTGGAGCTCACGACGCGCTGGACACAGCTCCACAACACAGTCCTCATTTCCTGCATTTAAGCGCTCCCGCTCTTCCACGTAACTTGCCGCAGCTGGTCTCTCAATCAAGCGGTGCTGCCAGAGAGAGAGAGGGAGAGGGAGAGAGAGCGAGAGAGAGAGCGTGCACTACACATAATACATTACAATAAATGTATACAAAACACAACAGAGTAATACGTCTATGACGTAACAATACACATAAAACAAATACGTTCATGACGTAACACTATTCAAAACACTTTTCAAGACAATAAATACACGATTGAGACGATGTATGCATGTATTGACTGAATTTGCGTCTGAATAGCGCTGGCTCCGTGGGCGTGGCCGCATTAGCAGATAATGAGCTGAATCACGGATTTCTGACATGGCTCTCTTTTCATACAGATTACATAAACACATAATGTTTGTTTTCGATTTGACTTGTACCATTTAAAATCTGACATTTCAACGTTTCTTTAGACATATGTGTCATTTTTTTGTCATTAGTATTCATAAGTTACAGTTCATTTTCTGAGAACTATCAGATTGGAGTTCGTTCAGAGGGAGAGGAGAGATCACGCATCATGTTAGTTTTCTTTATTTTACAAAAAGCACAACATTTTGTTTTTACTCTGTGTACACAAATAAAAGAAGATATTCCACAGATTAAAATGGTGTATAGCTCTTAATTGTATGTGCAACACTGACAGAGTATTTTGAGTCTCTTTCACACTAGTTAGAAAAAAACCGTGGTGATCACGCCGGCGTGACCGCCGACCCGAGGGAGTTAAAACCCCAGCAGTTTATTTACTTTTCGCTGTTGACTCTCTTGTCGCTTTGCTAACGTCATATCCGCCCTTCTCTGATTGGTTTACTCCGCTTCCTGTTTGCTCGGATTTGCTCTGTCCTAGAAATCAAATTGATTCAATGGTGAACAGACTCATCCGCTGGTACAGCGGTGAGGCTGGATTTTCCAGGCAAGCTCCCCGCACCCCAAGCATGTGAATCCCATTAAACATTGTGAATATGTTAACACAGCTAATATAACTCTCAAAATGGACCTTTACAAAGTGTTCGTGATGCAGCATATCAGATCACGTAAGTATGGCATGTATTTTGTGAATGCTTCATTCATATAAGTTTGATAGTAGTCTATGCTGCGTGGTTAACAGGGCTATAGAAATTCAATTTTCAATTTAGAAATACAATTTACAAATATCACTAAATATATCATGTTATCATGGATCATGAACAGCTATTATCGAACCATCTGCCATTTTCACTATTGTCCTTGTTTGCTTCTTCACAATACCTGCATAACTTCTGATGATTCGGCTGTGCAGCTCCAGATGTTAATACTGGCTTGTCTAAAGCCTTGAACATGGGCTGGCATATGCAAAAGTTGTGGGCGTACATATTAATGATCCCGACTGTTGCATCACAGTCGGTGTTATGTTGAGATTCGCCTGTTTTTCTGTGGTAATTTACATATGAAGGAGGAAACAATGGTGTTTGAGACTCACTGTATGTCATTTCCATGTTCATAACTCTTATTATTCAACTATGCTAAGGTAAATTCAATTTTCAATTCCAGGGCACCTTTAAAAATTCTAGTCACAATCAATTACAATCAATTACAACAATGTATATCACAGATGATTCACAATTAATCACAATAGTTTAGGGGAAAAAAAATCTCAAAGTGAAAAAATTCAATTCTCAAAGTGAGCAGAGTGAAAAGTATATAAATTGTCAGTTAATTATTTACACACAGACACACATAATTCTGTTTGACAAAAACATTGTAGGCTACAATGCATAAAACATAATTTGAATGTTCTTACCATGGCAAAGAGCCTCTTGCTCCACTGGCAGACTTTCCCTTTTCCTTTTGCAGGACAAAACAGATACAAAAAGAAGTTAGTGAAGAAGGCTGCACTACAGTCTAAGAAAGTCACATTTATAAAACCCAGTTTCATTTACCTCTCCAGTTTTCCACAGGTCTGTCACTTTGCCATTTATAAGAAAACACAGAGGGGATGAAGTCTGGACTGTCTTCACCCATAGAAGCCTCTCCTACAAAATAATATGTAATTAAAGCTAATGTCAGCCTATCTTACTACCTAGCTAGCCAGCCTTTTGGTTGGCTACTAACAGTGGCAAACGTTAGCAAAGGCAACTACTTGAACACACACCTGACACACAACATGGGCCTTCTCACTGTTCCCTCTCCCTTTCGACAATTGCACTTATGGCAACTACAAAGGGAGATAAATAAACACAAGGGAGATAAATAAACACGAACAGTTTATTTTATGTTTAGTCTCTGGTCATTAGCTAGCAGTTAGCTAACTGATAGTTGTACGACTAACAAAGGTAGCTAATTTATGTGCTAAAAATATTTGCTTTACATGAGAATTCACTTAAATTGTTCCCCAATTTCTGATTAGATGGGCATGCATGATAAATATTTAGTCACATAACCAAACCATAATCCACACCAACAAAAGACAATAGTTTATTTAACCTCACTTGATATGAAGTGTCCACTGCAAATGCAAGTATTTGTAATGATTTTTTTCATCTTCTTTTTTTTTTTTTTTTTTTTGTCTGGCAGTGGTAGCAGGTATGCAATAAAATTTAAAATGGGAGCCTGTACTTGTTGATTCTGGTACCTAACAACAACAAGACAAGATGACATTTTAAGCTCCTTATGTAGCCGATTCTGTGCTGGTTTGTATTGGCCGCCTCCAGTTTTCCCTTTGTTTTGCCTTCAGCTAATGCTGTGATATAATTGTGACATTGGCACTAAAAGTGTCTATTCGCCTCTCTCACTGTGGCCTTCTGGGGCCTGTCTAGCCTGTTCCGCCACTCAGTGCATCTCGGACAAATCTGATTGCGGACAAAACCCTGTGGCTGTGGTTGAGCCTTGTATGCCCAATAAGGCAGTTTAAAATTGTCCTGTTCAAGAAAAGGGTTTTACAGCCACTCAGGTGTTACGGGACCCTAGTTGGAAGGGCCAGTTCTTTCCGGGCCTGCGAAACATTGTCGACTGGCATGTGTTTCCTGTTTCTGCAGGTCGGTGAGCCTTAGCATCTGTGCCGCCGAGCGAGGGAGATCTTGCTGGCCAGTCTCTGGCAACCCGCCTCGGTCTGAGGATAGGCCTCCAGAAAAGTGTGCTGTCGTCGAGGAAGCAGACATCTTTTCTGGGTGTAGACCTGGTTTCTTGCATGATGCGGGCACATTTGTCTCCCACGTGTATTCAGTCACTTCAGCCTTGTCAGAGTCAGTTCAGGCCAGTTCATGGTGGTAGAGTCCCCAGGGTGTGTTAATATGAGACAGTTTTAGTGGTGGATCAGCAAGATCAAGGTTACTCACTGAGGCTTTTGTACCTTGCTTCCCTGGACAAGGCCCCAATTACAGGTTTTATCTTCTTGAGCAGGAGGTTTTTTCCTGGTTTGCAGTCTGTGTGATTTCGTGGATGATAAACCTGCAGATATAGTTGTATGGTGTTGTGATATATTGTTCCCATAGTGTTAGCTACTGACACAGTGTCTAGTGAACCTATGAAAGGGAACATCTCATTTACATATGTAACCTTGGTTCCCTGAGTAGGAAACGAGACACTGCCTAGTTTGCCATTCTCCTCATCAGCTTGCTTCATTAGAATTATGAGTGAGAAATTATCAGCCAATAATTGGGGCGATTTCATAAAGGCTTCAGATAATCGTCACACCTGAGGGTGTTCCCATAGCATCCGCTACTGATGCAGCATCTCATTCTCTACTCAAGGAACCAAGGTTACAGTGCACAGCATAAATGAGTACACCCCCTCTGAAACTTCTAAAAGTCAGCAATTTCTCAATTACTTAGAAGACATGTTAGGGTTCTTTAGAGATATAATGTTCCAGCAAGTCAATTACTAAAGATGCATGTCAAAATTATTCAGGAAAATAAGATTTTCTTATCAAGGTGATAAAATGTTGTGTAGCAAGTTACTAAATAAAACTAAATAAAATTTTTCTGGTGTAAATTTAAGGCAATGTTTGATCAACAGGTAAGTATGTTGAACCAAATAATTTAAAGAGAAGTCATTTCTTGACAATTAAAAGTGTTAAATAGCCCACTGAATCATTCTCAGACTTAATGCTGACAACAATGGAAGCACTTGGGAGAGAATCATTAGGAGACTTATTTCTTAGCCCAAAAGAGGACAGTGGTACAAGAGGAAACAAATCATTGTTTTAAGTGTGAAAATATAGCAAAAGTAACACAGAAATTCAAAAACAATGGACTTGTGACAAAGCCCCTGAAATAATCAGGCCTTCATTTTAAGCTTTCATTTAGTGATGAGGAATTTTTTTTATTTATTTATTTTTTTTTTGCTAGACAAAGAGCAGGAGAAATACCAAGTGAGTGTTTCAGAGCCAGCAAAAGCTATGAAAAGAGTGAGTGTTGATCTCACAGAGTAAGATGCAGCCTGCAGAAATGACATGCATGATTGTTGTTCTCACTGGAACTACCTACTGTAGCCAAAGCACAATAAAGTCAGTTAGCCATTTCCAAAGCCCATATTTACAAAATATAGATTCTAGGAATCAATACTCTGGTCTCATGAGACCAAATCAATCAATTAGGATCTAACAGCATCCAAAATGTTGTGGTGTTGCTAGAGGAGGAGTACAGTGAGAAGTGCCTGGTTCCCACAGTCAAGTTCAGTGGTAGTAAAGCTCGTATATAGGGATATATGCGTGCTGAGGGTGTGAGGGAGTTGTGCTTTATGAATGCTGTCATGAATTCACACACCACTGTGTAATTTAATACACAAACTTGAAACAGAAGATGTTACCCTTTCTTCATTCCCTGCATTGTTGGGCATTTTTTCAACATGACAATGAGGATATGCAGTCTCCCAAGCTGAAAAACCTTCTGTGGACATGTATTGCACTCAATCTTAACACTCTCGAGCACCTGTGGGGGATTCTGTAGAGACGAGTAGAGCAACACTCCCATTAAAGATCAGGGCATTTAAGGAGCTCATCATCCAGGAGTTAAACAGGACAGATGTGACAATTTGTCATGAACTTGTACACTCCGTGCCAAGAAGGGTCAGAGCATTATATTCAAAATTATGGATTGCATACTAAGTACTAGAATATTATACTTTTGTTGAATTAAATCTAGGGTGTACTCATTTCTGCAATCCTTAATTTAAACAAAATTGGCTAATTTACTTATTTTATGGCTATTAATGACATATATACATAATAAAAACTGAGAAATATGTTTAATACATTTTAGTTTTGCCATCTTTCCATAAATTGTATTAGTGATCATAAAGAAAATACTTTGTATATGTTCAGAGGGGGTGCACTCATTTATGCTGTGCACTGTACCTAACTGAGAAGTTTTCTATCTCATCCAGCTGTTTGAGTCACTTATCAGTTTGTTGTTCCTCCCAACAATGTTTTGTTTTCTTGTTTTAACTGAAGTCTCCAGAACTTGTTCCTATCAGTCAAAATTTTTGTGTTAGACACTGATTTCAACAGAAAGCCAAGGGGACTCGTGATGAAGGTTTTGTACCATCTTCAAAAATTGCTTACTGTGATCTTTACAGTATGTAGGAGGATGGTTGCCTGAATGAGCTGTCAGTTATATACGTAGACACCTCTTATGAAACAAAAATATATGGGAATATACTAGAAAAATGTGATATATTACATAATACATTTCCATATATGGGAAACTGGTGCATATATCGGACCATGTATGGATATATATATTGATGAATATAAAAAAAATAGCAATTGAAGACAAAAACTGTACAACATTTTACATGTAATAGCTTTACAAAAACACTCAATTAATTCATTTTACATAAAGCTGAAGACAATTTCATAAACTTTTATTTCACTCCACTGCAATTATTTTTGGAAAGTTGACCGCTGTAAGCCATGTTTGACTAATCAGAATCCAGTATTCCAGAGAGCCTTGTATTAAAATGAAAACCAGTAGGCTGAGAATACTTTAAGAAGACCTCTACAAATGCAGACCAAGTGGTGTCATATGAATAACTGTAATAAATGTGTAGCAGTTTAAAACTATGCTTCTATGATCAAACATTTAGTATGGTTTTTCCTGCTGGATTCCATGCTGGTTTATGCTGGTTAGTGCTGGTCCAGGCTGGTTTATTCTGTTATAGTGCTGGTCTAACTGGTGGACCAGCATATTCATGATGTTTGAGTAGGCCGGCTGTCTGTATGCAAGCAGTGTTTTGGGGACAAGCATTGTTTTTGCTTGCATATTTCTATATTTAACACATTAATGATGTAAAGGAAAAACAATATAAGGTTAAAACATATGATTTATTAGTAACACTTTACACTAAGGTCTCATTTGGTAACATTAGTTGATGTATTAATGGGTTAGTTCACCCCAAAATGAAAATTATGTCAGTATTTACTCACCCTCACGTCGTTCCAAACTCATAAGATTTTCATTCATCGTCGGAACACAAATTAGGTTATTTATGATGAAATCTGAGAGACGTCTGTCTCTCCATTGACTGCCTTTGCAACGAACACGCTTCAAAAAGATCATAAAGAGATTCGAAAACTAATCCATATGAATTGAGTGGATTAGAAATTTAGGCTTTTACTCACATGTAAACATTGATCAGCGAACATAAGCAGAAGCTCAACCAAACATGAAACAGGCAATAATCCAATACGGGCAGAGAAACATCACCAAACATAAACGTGACTGAACAGAGAATGAATGTGAGGGTACAACTTAAGTAGGGACACAAACAAGACTAATTAAAGGGGTCAAATGATGTGATTTCTTGTTTTCCTTTTTCTTTAGTGTGTTATGTAGCTGTTTGTGCATGTATAAAGCCCAGGACACACTGAATGATTTTTGGCTGTCCCAGACGAAAGATTGCCATTGTGAAACAATCGTGGCAATTTCTGTGATCGTGGCTCTTAATTGGTGGTCCAATGTCGTACAGTGAGAGAGGTTAAAAGACAGACGTTTTCCTGGTCTTGTGACCAAAGATGGCCTATGATCATTTTCTGACAGTGTCAGAAATTCAGCATGATCATTGCACAGAGTGTTTGCTGCTACGACCCAGATCTACTGACCAGCCAATAAAAATGCAATATGAAATCAACGTGACATAGTGCTAAAATTTAAAATTGCTTACCTCAAACTCTTTTCCCTTCATCTTTCGCTGCTTCCTTTTTTTCAGCACACATAAAAACTACAACAACCAAAGTTTGATTCAACACGCTCTTTTTGTTTACCACTAGCACATGCTGATGATGTTTTATTCTTCTATAGAAACTTGCATCGTAGCCTACGAATCAACAGGTGTCATCATCATACAGTCTACATGCATGTCGTACCTAAGTTCAATAGATCTACAGTGGCATGAAAAAGTATGTGAACCACTTGCAGAATCTGTGAAAATGTGAATAATTTTAATAAAATAAGTGAGATCATACAAAATGCATGTTATTTTTTATTTAGTACTGTCCTGAGTAAGATATTTTACATAAAATATGTTTACATTTAGTTCACAAGACAAAACAATAGCTGAATTTATTAAAACAACCCCATTCAAAAGTTTGTGAACCACTGATTTTTTTTACCTGAATGATCCACAACTGTTTTTTTGTTTTGTGATGGTTGTTCATGAGTCTCTTGTTTGTTCTGAGCAGTTAAACTGAGCTCTGTTCTTCAGAAAAATCCTCCAGGTCTTGCAGAATTTTCAGTTTTCAAGCATTTTTGCATATTTTAACCCTTTCCAGCAGTGACTGAATGATTTTGAGATCCATCTTTTCACACTGAGGACAACTGAGGGACTCAAACACAACTATTAAAAAAGGTTCAAACATTCACTGATGCTCCAGAAGAAAACACGATGCATTAAGATCTGGGGGGGTGAAAACTTTTGAACAGGATGAAGATGTCACAATTTTTCGTATTATATTTAAATATCGTTGTTTTTCATTTCATACTGCCCTTCTGAAGCAACAGAAGATACTTGCATGTTTCCCGGAAGAAACATTAAGTACAATTTACCTTGATATTTAAATTCAAAAGTTTTGATTATGTCTGAGAACCCTGCTGAAAAATCCAGCATTGCTGGTCATTCTGGGCATTTTCAGAAAGGCGGGGCATTAAGGAGCAACAATAATGTACGGTATGTGTAAAATAATGACTTTTTTGAACCTAAAACCATGTAAACAAATTGCATTAAACCTATTACACAAAATAATGTTCTTTTCAGAACCATCATATGACCCCTTTAAGCAAGCACAGCTGAAACCAATGTAAACAAATAAGAAGCAGGAAAACTGAACAAAAGAAACAGGAAACTAAAGAAAAGAAAAGAAAACATAACTGTGACAGTTCATACCAGCACCAAAAATACAACATATCCTCATCCACCAACACACCAGCTCCCATGATGGGATCCAGCAAACCAGCAACCAACATCCCATGCTGTAATCAGCATACAAAATGCCCAGAATGACCAGCAATGCTGGATTTTTCAGCAGGGTTCTCAGACATAATCAAAACAATGAACTAACTAGTAGTTGAAAGCATTAAGCTTTCACCCACAAAGGTATAATTAGCTAGGCACACTGATTTAAGATTTGTTTCTCTTCACAATATTGTGTGAAACAACAGAGCACTGAGAGAGAAGTAAAATATGAGTTATTATTTTCTTTCATTATTTGTATATATTTTAATATTCTTTTGTATTTTTTGATTGTATTTTAATAATAATTGTGAATTTTCTCATGATGATATCCAATGGGAAATTTCTCCTGTGTTGATTGATGTACTGCAATGAGGCAATCGGCCAATTGTGGTGATTTCAGATGATGGCAACTTTTCGACACGTAAAACTTAAGAATATTATCCTAATATTGGTTATGGAAAGAATTTGTCAGAAAACAGAGCATTGCATCCTGCTGCGTATATGGCTGTGTAGATGCAGACCAGTCAGAGTGTCCATAATGATGCCTAACATGGGCAAATGAGCGTCAGAACTGAACCATGGAGCCATGGAAGTAGGTCGCCTGGTATGATTTCCTTATATATATATATATATAGTCTCATGTGGACGGCGGTGCCGTTTACCTGGGGAGGTGATGGCACCAGGATGCACAGTGGTAAGACAACAGAAATCCATGTTTTCACTATTATACAGTAGGGAGTGCTATTACACACTTTCTGAGTAGTGAAAGAGTACTAAAGAGTACTGAATCTCCAGATCCAAAAACCAGTGAAGAAGAAGCAGAAACAAGCGATATAAACATTGCTAATGCAAAAGTAAGCTAATGCAATCATCAACATTAAATGATGTTTTATTAACAAAGTTCGGGAGGAACAAAGTCAAATAAGCTATCCAATTATCACATCATCTCAACCAGCTATCAACAATCAGTAATCAACATATCTACCCAATCAGAATGAGTACAGGCCAATATATAACCACAGTCAACTCACCCATGAATCCTCGACAGTTTTCAGCATCCCGCCACCACCCCGTCTCTTCACACTCACTGTGTTCGGGCCAAATATCAAGTTCGGAGCCCTCTCCCCAGACAGCACGCCAAATACGTATACCATTTATTTTATCTGATTTATTTGTAAGTGTGAACTCATGAAACTGCATATAAATCTAAGCTGCCTTATGTTACTAATAGAAATATCGACCCAGGATAAGGTACAGGACTCTGAAGGTTTGGGAGTGTTGATATATCTAATGTACTCAGCCCATGTTTTCATTATAGTTCTGAATCTGATCCGGACGAAGTCTTCAAAAATCACAAAATGTGATTTTTCTCAGCTTTTCTTCAAGATCTTGCATTTTTAATAACACTTACCCACATTCAAGTGTTGATAAAAAAGAATGCATGAAGTTTGTATATATATGGAATGAAAGTTTCTATATATTGTCATGATCACCTGCTGGAGTACCCTGGTTAGCCATTAGAGGGCATTCCACTTTGTTTCACGATCATTGACTCCATCTCCCATAATCCTTTGTCCCAGTCATCATTGATTATTGCACACAGCTGTCACCACTTACGTTGTTAGTGTATGTCTATTTATACCAGTTTTGTTTCAGTCGTCATGATCATCAAGGTTTTGTGTATTGTTACCTGCACTTCTGAGCACAATCTCTGGTTTGTTTTCTTGTTTTTCTTAGACTGGTTTGTGTTTTGACTCTTGTTTGGCTGTATCTACGATTCTGGATTTTCCTAATAAACTGCACTTGGATCTTACCCTAAGTCTCAGAGCTTCTGTGACACATATGGAATGAAAGTCTGAATATATGGATTTAAAGTTTGAATATATGGAATGAAAGTCTGAATGTATGGGCTGACATTTGAATTAGCGCACAGGATGACTGACATCACAGAGTTTACAGGTATTTTGGAACTGATGTGTGAATAGCATCTTAACAGTAAAAATATGGAATGCCATTGCTTGTGTGAACAGCACATTTGTGTATTTACCTGTAAAGTAGTTCTGGTAATTTTACAGCAATTTATCAGGATCATGTGTGAAATGTCAGATTCATTTTTTCAAGTTCAGCAAAACAGGAAAATTTCAGAGAATGCAATTTTCAAAGTTATGCAATTCAGATGGCAATTGATCTGATAACAAAGATATAAATATAGCTGCAAGCAGCAATTACGGGGCCAAGCACAAAAGCGGTACAACAAGCCAACCAACACGGCCGTGAGCATCAGACCAACTGCAACAGTGAGCAATTAAAGACCTATTAGGATCATTTTAGGCAAAAGAGCTGAAAATCACATATACAGTCAATAATAAAGATTTACTGGTTTATCACTTTCCACCAATAGGTGGCGCTGTGACCATATTCATGCAGTATGGTCAGAGTGAGTTGACAATGACAACCGCAAAGTTTGGTGTCAATATGTCAATGCATTGCAGAGATACAGCTTCAAGAGTGGGTTTTGCATCATGCCTCAAATTCGTTGCACCGGTATATGAAACGATTTGACACATCGACTTGAAATCCATAACTTTTTGTTGGCATGGTCTGAAGATGATACGGTTCGATTTTGGTGAAAATCTGAGCAACGGTCTAGGAGGAGTTAAAAAAGTATGTTTTTAAAGAAAAATAAAATGGTGGACAGGAAGTTCAGCCGACTATGGCAAATATGATATTTTTGTTCTCGGCATTACCCAAGGAATCTACTGAGACCAGTTTCATTACAATTGGTTAATACAGTCAAAAGTTATTAGCATTTTTGTAAATTTTGAGTTATAGTAAGTTATAAGCAAAAATAGCCATTTTTCATATCTCCGCACCAGTAGGTGGCGTTGTGCCGAAACACTGCATGATACCTCAGGTCATGCTTGTGATGACGTGTTCCAAGTTTGGTCTGAATACGATAAAGCGTTGCAGAGATACAGCCTTATGTCTATTTTCGCGAGCACTACATACAATTCGTTTGCGTGTTTTTTGAAAACGGTTTGAGAAATCAACTTGAATTCCATTACTTTTTGTTGCCATGGTCTGAAGATGATCTGGTTCAATTTTTGTGAAAATTGGTGTAATGGCCTTGGAGGAGTTCGGAAAAGTAGGTTTTTCAGATAATTCAAAATGGAGTAAAAATTTTCATGACAGAAAATTACGGAAAATGACCGAATCCGAATTCATTCGAATCGGCTGACCCAAGGAATCAGGGGGAAAAAGAATTTTGTTTCTAGCCCTTACAGTTCAAAAGTTATTAGCATAAACAAAAGTGCGACTTTGGACAGCTGGTGGCACTAGAGGGATTGAGTTAGAGACTCCAAATTTGCCATGGACAAAGGTCAGACTGTCCTCTAACTGTGTGCCAAATTTCACAACTTTTCCTGCAAGCGGTTCTATGGGCAGCCATAGACTTCAAGAGAAGAAGAAGAAGAAGAAGAAGAAGAAGAAGAAGAGTACAGAATGCCAATGATTACAACAGTTGCCTACGCACCTTTGGTGCTTGGCCCCTAACTAGCTACATTAAGTACTGTCAAATTTGCACTTTTATTCCATATATTGCAAATTTCGTTCCATATATTTAGACTTTCATATTTAAATTTTCATTTCATATATTCAAACATTCATTCCATATATTCTTACGGGTTTGGAACAACATGATGGTGAGTCATTAATGACATAATTTTCATTTTTGGGTGAACTAACCCTTTAATAATAATAATAATTATAGCTGCAAGCAGCATTTACCGGGGTTCAAGCATTTAAGGTCTTTAACCCTCTGGAGTCTGAGGCTGATTTGGGGCATGGAGAAGTTTTGACATGCCCTGACATTTGTGCTTTTTTCAGTTGTTCATTAACATATTAATGGAAAAAGTGTCATTACACTGTATTCAGCACAAACTAGGCTACCATAATATGTGAGAAACATGTATGTACATGTTTGTATTTTTGAAGGAATAGCGTTTATGCGTTTATGCGTCGGAGCATAAATTAATCAGTGTATCGAATCATGATTCAGATCGCGTGTCAAACTACCAACAGCTGAAATTACGTGACTTTGCTGCTCCGAACAGCAGATTCGATACACTGATTCATTTATGATCCGATGCTTCCTGAAGCAGTGTTTTGAAATCGGCCATCGCTAAATAAGTCGTTATTTTGTTTTTTTTTGGCACACCAAAAATATTCTCGTCGCCTTATAATATTAATATTGAACCACTGTACTCACATGAGCCAATTTAAATATGTTTTTAGTACCTTTATGGATCTTGAGAGAGGAAATGTCATTGCTCCCTATGGAGGCCTCACGGAGTCATCGGATTTCAACTAAAATACCATAATTTGTGTTCCGAAGATTAACGGTGTTCTTACAGGTGTGGAACGGCATGAGGGTAAGTAAAAAATGACAGAATTTTTGGGTGAACTAACCCTTTAAGTCACTGAAATAAGGACAAAAAATAATATTATATATGTGTTCACAAGACTTCTGGGTATTGGAGGTTGTAGACTAGAGTTTTTGCTTCAAATTATGTAAAAATGATCCTGCCCACTCTTTCATATAAAACAATAGAGAGATTTAAATTTTGTAAGACACTTTTTGTCAAGAAACACAATATGCGTGGAGGCGTGAATCATCATGAATAATCCTGTAATTCACACCTGAGAAGACAAAAGAATTGCATAATGAGTTGTAATGACCTGCATATTATTGGCCTTTCAGTCAGGTAGGCTGTGAAAAAACCCTCTGTGATCATGTCTCAACAATCCAGGCACTAACCAAACTAACAGAGGCTTTCAGAGATCACTAACTATGGCTATGCAAAACACTTTTGAAGACAATAAATACACGATCGCGATGATGTATATATGTATTGCCTCAGATTTGCGTCTCAATATCGCTCATTCCGTGGGCGTGGTCACATTAGCGGATAATGAGCTGAATCACAGACTTCGGACATGGCTTAAATCACCACTTAAATCATAGAGGAACAGCTATGATATATGCTAAAACAAACACAGAGAAAGAAAAGGCTTAAACAATAATACTTGAAACATACTAAGCATGCTTGCACACAAACACAGACACACGTCTATTTTTGTAGATTCAGTATTTGAAATACATGATGGGTAAAGATGTTTTCTGCAAATCTCAGTAAAACATCATTTTCAGGTTTCATTTTACTCAATATGGCACAACTGTTAAAACTAATACTCGAAAGGAACTGAAGTGATGAATTTTGACAAAAAAAAGTGATAGTAAATGTTAAAATAATCATTTTATTAAGTCTAAATATGAATTATAGAACAATATTAGTGAGTAGTATGACAAAATTACTATTTTAGATAGCAGGTAGCAGCAGAGGACCTGTTATTGGCTCACTTTCATTTTAAAAGTGTCTGTTTTGTGTTAAGTATATTTTCCATGTTTACTCCATTAATTAAACGTGCTTACACACACATTTTGTTTCAGAAATGGATATTTGAAATTAATAATGAGGTAATAAAATGCCGATTCTAGGTTTCACCTTTAAAAATCACCATTTTCAGGTCTCAATGTAATTGTAATGTTATATTATTGCAAAAACATACAACAAATGAAGTGGTAAACCTTGAAAAAGGGATTTTAAATGACAAAACCTTGAAACCTTGAACTATATTAGCGGCCTTCTGCTGCCATCTGGTGGCACAAAATAACAGTTTCAGGCAATTTA
This sequence comes from Megalobrama amblycephala, assembly GCF_018812025.1. Classification (NCBI taxonomy): domain Eukaryota; kingdom Metazoa; phylum Chordata; class Actinopteri; order Cypriniformes; family Xenocyprididae; genus Megalobrama; species Megalobrama amblycephala. Next base: position 2,318,410 of record NC_063059.1, on the reverse strand, counting down.
CTAAGGAAAAATATGGTTTTTAATTTTTTTTTTTTTTTTTGACAGTTATAGAACCAACTATTGCCCGATCTGCACCATTTTTTGTGCGTGTCCTCAGAGTGTGCCCATTCATATGTGTGTTAGTTTTGGTAAAAATATCTCATTTCGTTTTGAAGTTATAGATACTTATATATATGAGAGCATAAAAAATGACCCAAGAACATCTTTGATTGGATTTTTTTTCCACTTCCTATCAGAATTTTGACATTAAGGCTTTCATATCTAGTTAATCAACTTAGGTTTCGTGTTTCCTACACTGGCATTGTCTCGATTGGACTAACGGTTTAGAAGATATTCGCAAAAGTTTTTTAAGTGCTAAATCACAACATTGCACAAACCATAAGCCGAAACCTGGCAAGTCTGAAGTCATGCCCACTTTCTAAATGACGCTGTTATAGCGACCCAAAGGGTAAAGTTCAACTTTTTTTGATAATTATTGATCTACAGAGTCCAGAGAATTGTCCTGCACTGGTTTTGTTCTGATCGGGCGAAAATCCAAGGACTAATTCACAAAAGTAGGTTTTTCACATATTCACAAATAATTAATGAACGATTTGATTGGCAGCATTGGTTCCTGAGGAAAAGTTGTTCAGAATGTGGAGATATATCCAATGATATGCATATTGTGTGGATCTGTTAAACACCACATGATTACCGAGGCGTAAAATCTTGTTAGCGCTAACTAGTGGCTGATTTATTTCAAAATTCTTACAGACCTCTAGGCCCATGAGTCAAACATGCCCACTGAGTTTCATTCCAGTCGGCCTCCATTAACCTTGTCTAATAGGTGCTCAAAATTCATTGGCCAATGGCGGCCATGTTTTTTGAGATACGCCTATGTCCTCATAGACTATCTTGCCCCCTTGGATCAAGACACTGCAAATTTCTCATTTCTTTCTTGAGTTATAGACATATTAGTAAAAGTAGCTCCGCCCATTTCAAATGTTTTGGCGCCCCTTAGCGACCATGAATCGAAATTTCAACTTTTTTTTAATAACTTTTGATATTCAAACTCCAGAGAACATTTCTGTACTGGTTTGGTTCTGATTGGGTGAAAAACCTAGGATTAGTTCGCAAAAGTAGGTTTTAAACAAAATTCAAAATGGCGGAATTTTTTTCCTGACGGAAATGAAATCGGAGATAAACGTTTTGTCCGTCTTGAGCCAATGATTCCAATGATATAAGACACTTGACTCTAGGACAAACGTCTAGGAGTTATTAGCAATATTGAGTTTTTGATCGCTGTAGCGCCACCTATTGGCAGATTTGGACGAGTCCGGGTATCTGAGTAGAGAGCAAGACTACTACCATCTGACAAAGTTTCAAGTCTCTCGGCCTTACGGTTTGGGCTGCTCGATCAGTTTTAAGGCATAAGAAAAATAATAAAAATCCTTACAATTACAATAGGGTTTCAGCACTACGTTCTTGAACCCCTAATAAAATTATCGTACAAGCAGAGTGATTCCATGGCAAACATTTAGTGATTCAGTGATTGTCGTTCACGACTGAATGAATTCAAAACTTTCTCTTTACCATAAGAGAGTCTCTTTTGAACTTCACTAAACAAATGTGCATGTTCCTCTCAAACCAGCAACAGATAAAGGAGCAAACGTAGACCTAGAAGAAAATGTATATGTATCTTAGTTGATTATCTTGACAGAGAGCTGGTTTGTTTTTCAATGACGCGCAGAGACGGAGCGCAGCTATATGATTTGCGATCGTGCCGTGCTAATTCCATTCATTCGTGTAAGGTTTACATCAATTAAATATACATACTGAACAGAAGAACATGTGTATGATGTAGCATTTTAGTCTATATTACTTCTGTCAAGCTCTGATTTCGGAGAGACGCAACATCAACGCGGTTATTTGATTTGCGGCCATTTCATTCATAAAGTTCACACGCATTCGCTTCACACACATATTGCGTAGTGATTTTAGAAGTTTATGTATCGTACTATGTTCCCTTAGCTCACCGGTTATCCAGTAAACTCAAGGAGTGACTGTTTTAGTCTCAGCCGAATATTATTGGGCAGAATTATTCGTTATCTGTTTCGAAGCCATTACCCGTGCCTTTCCGAATAAAGTATTCAGCTTCGGGCACACCCCTACTGTCCACCCTACCATTCTCCTTGAGCATTTGTCTAAACCTTTAAACCATGTCTGCGTATGAACCCCATGTCTTTCTTCACCAGCTTTCGCCCACCCTTGATTCATTTACCCCACCCAAATTCTCACAGAACTCTCACACTTACATAAGAAATACACGCACAAATGCTTGTCATGTGCAAAGATGACCTTACGACTACAACGCTTGGCAAAGCTAAGCCATGACATCAGAGTCATAATAATAATAATAATCTCAGAATGTTATTGGAATGCACAGAGACTCGGCAGCCACTTTTCTCAGAGTTCTTCAAATGCACAAGGCATGTCAGACCATAGAAACTGAGAACAGGATCTTGGCAACCTTCATTTTGTTTAAAAGCAGTGAAGAAAAGGGCTTTGCTTATCTTTGCATGTCTGCAGCTGATTAGGTGAACTATATCAGAGTTTTGCTAGTGGAAGGGGTGTTCCTTGAGTGTGTTAATGAAGAGGTCATTCTCTTAAACTCTACAAAATGATATTGAGGTTTTTTTATGAGAGGGATAGTTCACCCAAAAATGAAAATTCAGTCATTTACTCACTCTGGTGTCGTTCCAGACATGTATTCTGTTATTACATTCGCAGAACATGAAGAGAGAATTTTTGAATAAACTTTACTCCTTACATTAGTTAATAGTCACTAAAACTATACTGTACCTTTGTGTGATAAACAAGCTGATTTTTTGAAGTCATATCCTTGCCTCTAGTGAGTTTATACCTCGTGAACTGCTGTTAACTCACTCAGATCAGTGAGTCATTCTGATAAGATAACTCTTTTCAATTAACTTTTGAATGACTCCTTTTGGCTTGCAAGTTGAAGATGTCAAATTATGTCTCACACAAAAGTCATTTGTGTTTGGAAACACACGAGTGTGAGAAATGAAAATTGTTTTCAGACATCTCATAGTGAAAAACATCCTCGGCTTCACTATTGAGCACTCAAGTCCTAAACCTACTTCTCAAGCATCTATATGAACTCTCATTTCTGATACTGTCCACACACTTGCTGGCCAATGGCCAGAACAACCCTCCACTCTCCCCCTGAGTCATTCTCACATTACCCACGCCAAGTCAGGGTGGGTCCCCCTTCACAGTGCACGACTGCCAGCAAGCTGCCTCCTAGAACAATTGAATCGGATTGGCCATGTTCACCTTGGGAACCAATTAAGTGTCAAATCAATCACCATGAAATGCAGCACTTGGCTAGAATTTGCAGAATTCAGCCATCGTCTCAGCTTGATCCGCAGGGGCTGGCACTGCACTGGGATAATGGAGGAAATGTACAGTACAATGCCCACTTAATGGAAACATAAGGATTATTTAGAAAGGAACAGCGCTTCCTCTCTGTGTGCTTACTCTCGGCAGAGGAAAAAGCATCCAAATTGGATCAAAGGTGGAACATGTTGTGTCACCATTGGGTGAAAATTAGTATGAAGGTCTGGGGTGAGAGGTCAATAAAAGTACTTTCGGATAAACATCGACGACTAGAATAACAAAACAAATAACGCTATCCTGAAAATGAATGCTTTTAAATTGCACAATTATCATTACATAGGGTAGGATTGGTTCTGACACATAATGATACTTTCCCATGTGAATTCATAATAACATCATGGGGAACCAGGGAATGAGACATATGTTCCATGTTGTAAAAAAGACATTGTCACAAATTTTATAGCCATTTTTCTTTCTACTGACTCAAACTGGAAAACGGTCAACAGCTTTATGAGGCATTTCAGACAAATGCCAAGACAATAGGTTTAGTCAAGCTATACAAGCTAGTGCCATAGCTCTGGAAATCCAGCATATTTATGGCTGTCAGAAATGACATGGCAGTAATGTACAGTACTAACATACAGGCCTTAATCAAGACAAGGTTGTTCTTGGCATGTGCACAGGTATGCAGAGTTGGACATGTTAAGTATAAAGCATGAAATTATTTAAAGTTGTAGATAAGTTGCAGGGGTCAGTGATGAAGTAAATTCCCAAACAGGCTGCAGTTAATTCACCAGAGACTGTCATTACACAAAAGACATGTAAGTGGCCAATTTAGTGGCACTGTAAAAAGATTACTCGAATAATGTTGTCCTTGGAGCTGGGGCCCATGTTTTACAACTAAAAACATAATGGTGTAATGTTAGGAGGGAGTCGTGTTCTGTGATATCTGCTAACGGAGCCTTCAGAAGGCCTATTCATATAAAAAACACATACTCACAACAAACAAATTGAATTAATACATTAATTATATATGGAAACAGGGCTGAAATAAGAAAGGATTGACAAATATTTTTAAAAAATGTTTCAAAAGATATATGCAGGAATTTCTGAGTACACACCTTTGCTTGCACTGGCCCACACAAGCCATAACTCTGCCTCAATGATGAGCCAAGTGGGAGTTAAAATGTGTGATGTGAGCAATACTGTAAGGCATTTGTTGTTTATGAGCATATACAGTATCAGCAGTTGTTTTCAAGGGAAGTAGATTTGTCTGAACAACCCATTTTTGATCTGTAACTATCTAGGACATATGTTACTATCATGTAAATGATGCCCTGTCCTTGAGTTCTCCACCTTTTCAAAACCATTAATTTTATGCAATTTCCTTTAGTCACTGACGTATATTGTGAGATAAGGTTTGCTGACAAATTGGCATTGGCATTTTCATCTATCTCGGTGGTAGTTACCAGCTGGTGCAGGCCTCCTTGGAAGTACACAATTTATGTGCCCTCCTGGAGTTTGCACAGCAACTTTTGAATGACCGGCAGTTGAATAGGATGGTTTTTGAAACCAGAAAGTGTAGTTATGGCATGTACAAGGAGGGGCTAACTGCCCTGCTGAAAATTGTTTTGCACACTGTTACAAGCTTTGGATGCTGGTTATTGGTTAGCTGATGTAACTAAACTGCTCCATTTATTAGAAGGGTAACCCACAATTGTAATCCAAAAAGCCAGGTAAAAGTCAAAACACAGGTAGACAGTCCAAACAAAGATAAATAGTGATGGCCGATTTCGAAACACTGCTTCATGGAGCTCCGAAGCTTTACAAATCTTTTGTTTCGAATCAGTGATTCGGAGCATGTATCAAACTGCCAAAGTCACATGATTTTAGTAAACGAAGCTTCATTACGTCATCACTGTTTCGAAACGTTTCAAAACAGTTCGAAATTTCAATGGTTCATCGGTAGAGGACGATGATAAAGTGAACCCATGAATCATGTAGATTGTCTAGACCTTTACCCTATGGTTTTAACTGATCTCTAATCAGTTTTATACATTTGTAGATGTTTTAATTAGACATTAGAATAATTCAAATGAATAATGGTAGTTATTAATCTCTTATTGATCTGTTTAGCTTGAGCCATGGAACAGAGAAACAAGCCTTGAAAATTGATAAAAGAACACATATTATACAGACACTCTATATTTAATCTTATTCGATGATTAGTTAATTGCATTTGATTGATTTTACTTTCAGTAAAACATTTGCAATACATTTGTTTTTATGCATGTTTGGCTTGAGTTTTGTTGCATTTGCACTGTTCTGACCACTAGGGGTCACCGTTGAGACAGATTGTTTTGAAGCCTTCACACATTACGGCACATTTGCTTCAACTGCTTCAGTGTTTCACGAAGCTTCGATCTGCCCATCACTAAAGATAAAGTCCAGGGCACATGCGAAAACAGGGAAATCCAGAGATAATGCAAATAAACCAAGACATGGGAGAGGAAAAAAAGATACTAAGGCTAAGAAATTCAGTAACAAACAGACATGCAAGACCTAGAGAGGAGTGACTGCGTGAACTATGATTATATAAGGTGGGCTAATGAGGCTAATGAGATTCAGGTGAAAACAATGAGTGCTGATGAGTCCGGGCAATGGATTACGGGGGATGTAGTCTTTGATGAAAATGGCAATAAAAAGGGGAGTGCCCTCTGGTGGCTCTCAAGGGCACTCCAGCACAGGACCATAACTGCTGACCCACAGCATGGGATACTGGTGTGATGGTGGACATGGCATTCTGACTGCAATGGCATTCTTTTTGCTATATGATTTTTTACATGTATTCCTTTTACTAAGTTTACAACATTCTTTGGGTCATTTTTGTTCCCAAATAAAAAAATCCTTTAAAAACAGTAACTCAATTTTGCAGAATACACTGTAAGTACAAAACTGTAGTTACTTGAAAAATCTGTGATTCAAATTTTACCAGTTTTTTACTTTATTCAAAATTTCAGATGACTACACTGGTCCACCAGCTAGCAGTCTATCAGCTCTAAACAGCATAAACCAGCCTGAACCAACAAGGAATTAATGCTGGTTTACGCTGAGCTTTTTAGCAGGGTGGGCCATGTTATCCGGACAAACTTTGACCCTTTGGTTTAGACTGAGTTGTAATTTTATACAGTTGACTTTTCAGTGCAACCAACTGTGACAAGATTTTGACTTCACTTGTAATTTTTCCTGCTCCCCACTGCCAGATGTGTTCTCTGTAAGCCAGAGACCCCATGAAATCGAACCATGACTACATTCACAACAGCTAAGCATGCAAACTCATGAGAGACTAAACAATATGCAATCAACACTTCAGTTTTTCTTGTCACAAAAAAAAAATAATCCATCCAGTGTAGCCAAAAATGTGTCTGAAGTTATGTTATGGTGTCATGACTTTACATTTTGTGACCATCTGATGAATATTCTATCTCTGCTTTTTTTTCCTCTTTCTTCTCGTTTTCTGTATACTCAGTCAGTGAGATCACCTCTACTTTTAGGAGAGAAAACACGTAGTCTTCGGCACGGAGAACTGTTCCCAGAAATCTGCAGGGGCTAATATGTTTCTGATTCTGCAGCCAAATAAATGTCACACCAGTCTATTGATTAGCCTGAGAGAGAGGCCACAGCTGATGCTTGGCACATTTCATTTTCTCTTTACCTTTTGCTCTATTCAATCTATATGTTTGTGTTTGATGATGTTTGGTTTTTTGGCCCAAATATTGAAGTCTACCATCATTTTTACAAAGTCACCATATGACCAGGAAGGGACATGTTCGGTTCACTCAGTGTTGTTGTTTTCATGACATATTATCTTGTGGAAATATGACATGGCCACAATATCATTTTGTTGAGGTAACGGTGTGAAGTTATGTGTGATGCGAAGTTGTGGCCTCAAGATCCTATTGTGAGGCATCCTTTTCTCATGGCCATGAATTTAATGCACAAACAAATTATGTTATGTTATGTTATGTTATGTTATGTTATGTTATGTTATGTTATGTTATGTTATGTTATGTTATGTTATGTTATGTTATGTTATGTTATGTTATGTTATGTTATGTTATGTTATGTTATGTTATATAGGCCTAAAAGAAAACAGTTTTATTCATATTCATCCCATCCCAAAATCTTTAAAATCCGTTCAGTGACACAATACCAGATACAAGAACAATACCAGACACAAACTTAATAAAAAAAAAGGAGAAACTACACATACAATTTTTTTATAACTATGCGGAAGTGTACTTCTTTTTCCCAAGGGACCACGCTACTTCCACAATACTCAGAACTGAGTTCACTCACAGTCAGAAATGATTAATTTAAAGATATAAGGTATTGCCATGCAGGGTGCATGTTTGAAGGTATAATGTTTCGTTGCAGTGTTAAAAGTGGTCAAAACATAATATTAAACAGGACACAACAAAAAGGACAAATATCTAACTTTATAAATGGTCCGTGACATTAAGATTTTTCGAGGAATGGCCTATAGCCACAATCGTGTCTCAGCAAACCATTGAAGAGCTTCTGAAAGAGATGGTGAATGTCAGGCGAGTCTTGGACTTGGATGAATGAAAAGCATTGCATTGAGGAGATGAAAGCATCTGTGATCCACATAAGCTGACCACACAAAAAAGCACAACGCCTAGTCACATTTATCATGTACATCCTGTTAGTACGCAAACTGAGCCAAACATGTTTTGTGAGAGGAAACTGTTCACAGAACAATGCAATACATCACAACAAAAAGCCATGAATGTCAACGAGCTAGCGTCTGCGGAAACAATCCTTTAACCTGTCAAGTGCACTAATTCTAATCATTTTTTGTAACAAATGTTGCAGCTCCACCTCATTGTATTTTTTATTACCAAATTAATGCGGTTTGTTAACAAAATGGCCAAAAGACACACTCTGCACAGACCATTGTTTTTCTACAATCTAGAGTTCAAAGGAAGTGAATAGGAATGGACGTTTGCCCTGCGTAATATGGACCAGAGATCATCAAAAACCAGAGATGACAGATAAAAGGCCTGAGACAGAAAACACTGAGAGGAAGTACATTGGCGTCAAGTGTGAAAAACCCCCCCCTGCAATGACTCAGTTCTGCATCTCCCCGACCAGGGCCTATTTACCAAGCCTGGCTCACGTCCCATTGTTTGTCCCCTCTGTGTTTTGTCCTCAGAACGGCACTTTAGTTTGTGTACCGCTGCCCGCCTCCCAGCCAGAGCCTCTTCTACACCTTCACATTCTAGGAGGGGAGAAAATTCCCTCGGCACTTGCGAAAAGTCGCACGCCAGGTCGGATGTTTGCTTAAACCAAGATCACATTGGATAAAAGGCTGGCCGCACCGGTGCTGCTTTCTCAGATATCGCTCTCACATCCCTTCTTCCCTTTGAGCAGGAGAGAGTTGTTTTTTCCAAACCAAGACTCTCCAAGGAGCCTATTAACATGAGGGAGCGACTTCAATCAAAAATTCCAAAGGTGCAGTCAGTGACCCCTGGCTCTCTTGACCCTAACCTGCCCCCTGACAGCTCAGAGTTCCCATATAGTTGTCTTTTGGCTTTGTAATACACGGCATGGTGTGAATAATTAATTTGACCCCAATTTCCACATTTTTCGGGGTGACATTCTTCTCGCTGACCTTAAAACGGAGGGTTACTCAAAGACATTTTGGGAAACATATTACAGATCTGTTGGAATACCGCTGTTTGTTTCCCTGTAGAGTTTCTCTCATACTGATTTAGTTTCCAGACACAAGTGTTCAGAGTAACCTACCTCTGAGCAATGTTCCACAAACCAGCCAACACAAACCAAACCTCAACATCTCAGAATACAGGCCACAGAGCCTGGAGCAAAAGGTATTGAATTTGACTAATGCAACACAGGAACAATCCTCAGGACCGCTGCGTCATATAACATTTAGAGCCAACTATAACGAGACTGAGGTTTGTTGTCTTAACAAGTGTTTGGCTTTAAAAAAAAAACTGCACAATTTTTTTTTTTTTTTTTTTTGTGCGACTGGCTTTAAAAAAAAAAGGGTTTGCATATTTAAAAATGTAACATTTTTGTGTACCCACGTTGTAAATTCCAGGCACATTTAAATTCAGGTGGATATAGAGGTGCTGCATTATGACAGAAGACTGTCAGTAAAGAAAGAAATAAGAAATTATCCATCCATCTTCCAAAACACTTGTCCTATGTAGGGTCGCAGGGATGCTTTCTAGCATTTCGGGAAACACCCTGGATGGATGGTCCAGTCTATTGCAGTTCAATAAGAAATCATATTTTACATAAAAAACTAGCTTATTTTACGGCAATTAAAGGGATAGTTCACACAACAAATTCAGACATCATTTACTTACCTTCATGTCATTTCAAACCCATATGACTTCTATTTGATAAACAAGAACGATCTTAGACAGAATGTCCTTAGGCAGCTTTTAGATGCAATAAAAGTGTATGGTGATTGAGAGAGAGAAAAAAAAGGTATAATAAAAGTTTCACATTTTTTTCATAAGAAAAAAAGTTATTCAGTCTTCCATAACAACATTTGAGAGCAACAGTAGAGAGAAAAATCCCTGGTTTGTTCCTCACACAAAGCTATTGTGTCACTTGTAAACAGTAAAATTGTTGACCAGTCATACTGAACAACTTTTAAGATTAATATGATACTTTCAGTATGATTATTATTATTACTGAAGGTTTGCATTTGAAATCACCATCCAAAGCTATGAAAATCTGTCTAAGGATATTCCTCCCAAGACCCTCTTTTGCATTTCTCCTCTTTAGAATGTATGCTTTGCAAGTACATAGAGATCTCAATTATTTCTTTCACAAGCTTTTGTTGTATGCTGCATCTTGGCAAAATCAAATCTCTTAAAAACGCACATCTCATCTCCACTGCTATGTCCAAACTTGCATTATTAGAGCGCACAATAAGCGAAAGGTCAGAGCAGTCAGTGACACGTAATTGAAAAGCAAGTTTCATTTTGATTCAATGGTGTGTTCTTTTTTGTGGGGGAATCTATGTAAAACAGGACACGTTTCACTCCAGAACTAAAGAATTAACACTTTATAATAACTGCATGCGATTAATTATTAATTATGCATTAGTAAATAGCCCATTCATCATTTATAAAGCATTAATAGACATTAGTAATCAGTTTATAAATACTGCTATAAATGCTTTGTTCTTGATTTATAAGCTTATGTATTTTCACACTTTATTAATGATCAATTTATCATTTCTAAATTAAGTATTACATAGTAAATGATTAATAAGCTATTTAAATGTATATGTATGCATCTTATTATTTAGAGACATATAGTAATAGTTACTCAGTGTGTTAATAAATGCTTTATTAACACATATTCCTAATGTAATTCATGATTAATTCAGGTAGTTATAAAACATTTAGTAGTTGTCAGTTGACTATTTTTGTGAGCTCATCTAAAGTGAGCACTATTTATGCCTCATAAAGCTTTACAAAGAACATTTAAAGGATCAGTTATTTTCTAATCAGAAATAGGAAACAAACACAACACAGAGTGATACAGAACATAGAAGTATTTAATTCAAGATGCAAAAAAATGAAACTGAAACTTGGAATTTATTAATTAATTTATTAACACACTGAGAAACTATTAGTATATGTCTAAATAAGAAGATGATAAGAAGATTTAGGGTGTTTTCACACCTATGGATCGCTTGTTTTGGTCCGAAACAGTTACAATGTTGCATTTTCTTCTTGGTTCGGTTCGCTTTCACATGGCAACATTTCAAAGCGTACCAAAATGCGTTTAGGCAAGTCACATGCGAGTAAAACTGCCCTCTTATTGGTCAGAGTTTTCTTTGCGTCATCCATCAAAATAATGATTGACAAGTTCGCTCCATGAGATTATTGTGGCTTTATTTGAAACTGTCGAGACACACGCAAACACTTTATAAATGTAGCCGTCTTTCCCGCTGTTAAATTATATACTACATTCATATTAATACTGCGGCAAATTCAAACGCGCGCTCTTTGTCTCTCTCGGTCTGTCTCTGGTTTCCCAGCGCTGTGTAGTAGGCGACCTGTCAGCGTGTCGAGAGAGACTATATAGGCTACATTTTATAATGAAGCAGAGCAGGAAAAAGGCTTTGTCGGGACAGCATTATCACACGGAGAAGTGCAATTACACAACAGCGGCGCTCGTTGGTTTACATCTGTGGTAAATAATGTGCTCACTCACAGAATCAGACACTACCGCTTTTTATATCGCATTTTCCGTTATGAATTATGATGTCATTTGGTTCGTTGGTCCGTTAACTGGGTCGAATTGCTTTCACATCTCAAGCGAACCGCTCCAAAGTTCGTTTGAAAGCGTACCGAGACCACCTCTTCAAGCAGGTCTCGGTACGCTTGTTTGGTCCGCTTTTAGTGCGCACCCGAGTGCGATTGCTGCTTTCACACCTGCCCAAACTAACCGCACCAAAGGGGGAAACGAACTCTGGTACGATTCAACCGAACTAAATGAGGCAGGTATGAAAGCACCCTTAAATGTACATTTAAATAGCTTATTAATCATTTACACTTTCTAAATGATCTTATGAACCACTGACAACTCCTAAATAACTGGTTTGTAAGTAATTTTATACTTAATTTAGAAATGATAAACTGATAATTAATAAAGTATGAAAATACAGTTATTAACACTTTGTAGATATGCTCATAAATCAAGAGCAAAGCATTTATAGCTGTATTTATAAACTGTTTACTAATGTTTATTAATGCTTTATAAATGATGAATTGACTATTTACTAATGCTTAATTAATGATTCATAGCGTGCAGTTATTATAAAGTTTTACCGAATGGGGTGCCTATTTTAAGAATTGTTTAATTATACTGTATGACAATGAACACATGTTTGACCATTATTTTTATGACAGGCTACACATGCTGCACCATATTATGCGAAAGGTACACTACAACATGACCAGATGCAAAACTTAAAGTATCAAGCCATCTCACAAGATGCCTTAGGCTGTAACAATTCCAACATCCTTTTCTCTCCCAGGAATTCTGAACGTCTGCAGATCTTCCCAAGATTCACAGGTTTTACGTATAATGGTTTCAATCCCACATTTACATGCCTTCTAGCTCCAGGGCATTGCAGTGGAAATGCAAGCAGGTTTGTCCTGCACCTGGGAGCTCTCAGAGACCATTTTGCAGGATGATGTCATATTGTGTTGCTTGAGGGAGTCGGTCCTTCAGCAGGTAATGAGTGAGAACAATGACTACTGTGCTTATGCATGCCAACCTCCAAAACTCCTGAGAGCAGCATGCCAACCCCTCCTAGAGTGCAGGCCTCTTTCTGTGAGTCTCCTCTGTGTGACAGCCAAACACCTGCATGAGAAATTTCAAGGACTTAAATGACATTGCTGGGAAGAGAAATGACTTGAGCGGTTGCTCCATTTTTTAATTTGCTGAAACAGGAAACATACGACATCCTTCAAAAGAGTTAATTTAATCTCTTGTTTTTATTCTGCAAAATCAAGCCTGTTCAACATTAAGGCAAAGTTACGATGTTGCCTCAAACGTGGCAGGAAAGTACAGCGGTGCACAGGCAATAGGGAGTAGCAGCAATTAGACCTCTATGTGCATTGTGCCACACACACACAGTGGCAGTCTAATCACACAGGCTGGCTGCTCATCCTCCCAAATGATCCGGGACAGCATTTCTTGGGTCCACCAGTAAGGCATCCTTTTTAGCCAGTCAGGAAAATTTAAGAAAATGTTTGAAAACATTGTCTATGAAAATGTACCCATCACTACACTGAAACCCCAATGTTAAACCTGGTGCACTGTGTGCGATTCTGCTATAACAGCTGTGCAAGAGCAGTATGAGTGGGTACTTGGCAGCCTAGAGGAGATGGCAAAAAGTATATAGGACAGCTAGGACAGCTTCAACTGGCAGTGGTTTACTTGAGCACTTCAGCAAAGTTAAGACTGTGTTGGGCCTCACACTTGCTTCTACTTTTGATGGAAAGCTTGAGTGCCTAAACTCTGCAGAAGAAGACCAAGACTGTCTATGGTATACAGGCTGCAGTAGATTGTGTCTGATCCTCTCTTCACTGAAAGAGAAATAACAAGAGCTATCTTGAACTGTATGAGAAAGCTACAGTGTTGGTCAACTCCACTGAATCAGCTGACTCTATTGAAACAGAAAATTCAACCAGGACAGTCTAAAGACTCTGCAAAACCTACAGAGTGTCCCTCTGACAGGGGTTTTAAGTGATTCATTAGATGTGTACCCTGAATTGCATAGAGATTCTCTCAGTACAGTTGCCCCTCTTTCAGGAGAAATACCCCTGTAGCAACAGTGGAGAGGCAGCAGAGGTCCTAAGGGGAATGCCAGTGGAGGCCGGGGGTAGTTTGACCAAGTTAAGGTCCTTGTTAGAATTTTGTTCGTGGTGCTAATAATTATGTTTAAAGTTAAGTTCAAATGTCATTGTATTTTGGTAGCTTTCAAAAACAACCTCAAAAACATTGCAATGAATAAATGGTTTTAAAGAAGAATATTTTGGTCAATTTAAGAGAAACTTTAAGAAGATGGATAATGACACGGTTTCCATACTACACTAATAATAGTAGTAATGCTGGATTCAGACTACACAATATTTTTGTCTGCTACGATATTCACTGTATCAAATTATATGATTTTGACTCCTAAAATCTTGTCATGTCATGGACAAGAAACACGACAGACTACACGTTGGTATCCGATCATTCTTCTCGTGCCGTCTTTAACCATGTGCATGCTGTCATCGGAAGGCAGGGCTATCGATTGACAGAAGGTGCCGTGAGCAAAAACAAACATTGGCTAGCAATGTGTTTTGCTCTGACTTGTAGTCAGAAAAGCCCAAAAGTGGACACATATCTGAATTGTATGGATATTTGAATTTCCTCCAAAGAGAACTGAGGAAAAATATGTTTTTTTTAACCTTTTTTTTTACTCTGTCGCAGTAAATTAGTCCCTCGAGGAAACAACATAAACGCAGGAGTATTATTGCCTTAGCTCCATAAACATTTCCTTCATTGTAAAATTCCACCTACCAAGAACTATACCATTGTCTCTCTTTCGTTTAGGCATGTTTGAAAGCATGTAGGAAGGCGCTTCTGTGGTTCTATTGGCCAGTGTCACACATGATGTGTCGTGGACGAATGAGAAAAAAAAAAAAACATGCTAGTCTTTCTGTCATGAAGCATCACAGAAGCGACATGGTTTGTTGTCCACTATGAAACACTACATGAGCTGAAACGTCCCAACAGCCATTGTCATTTATGAATACCCACGACACCCTACGTCAAGCAGATTGTGGCAAAATCGGGCTAAAATCGTGTAGTCTGAACCGGGCATTAGACTTTCCTCTGTGTACACATATCCTTACAAGTACAATTTTGCCTGTATTATTTGTGTCCCCTTCAAAAGTTGCTCTTGAGAAATTTCATGTTTATTGTCTCTGTCAGGGAACACAGACTAGAGAGATGGGTAAGCATAAATCAAAACAGAGCTTTATTGAACACAGTGGTAAGGTAATGACGTTGGATGAAATATATGGCAGTTGAGTCAGAAGCAGATGGAGAACCACAGAAGGGTGAGTTACCACACACACACACGTATTCAGTCACTGATGATAATAATAATATGTAAATCATTTTCCTTTCTTTTCTTTGTAGGATGAACTCACGGAACTTGTAGGGAGACACGGAGCTGGAGACTAGAGAAAAGGAACTGGAGACTGGGGATTGGAGGCTGGATATAGGAGACTCAGGTGAGGAGACGAACAGCAGGTAGGTAGACTTCAGGTGAGTAACAATCCATGAGAACATCAGATGGGTCTTAGATGAGACTAAACATACTGCGTGTGTGGTGAGTGGTGTGTTGTGACTGAGTAATTGCTGACAGTGAGCATGTGAGCATAACGAGGGATGATGGTAAATGTAATTTGGAGGAGGTGACAGAGCTGGTGACCGTGACAGCCCTCCCCCCTCTCGGTAGGCGCATCCTCGTGCCATAGAGGAGGGAGGGTAGGCATCCTGGAGTCTTGACAGGGAGGTGAGTGGTGAAAGCCACTTATGAAGCCTCCAGGGCAGATCCAACAGCTCAGGGGCCCAGGGCAGATCAAACAGCTCAGGGGCCCAGGGCGGACCTGACAGCTCAGGTGACCAGGGTGGCACCGGCAACTCAGGGGACCATAGAGGCGCAGGCAGCTCATGGGACCATGGTGGTACGGGCAGCTCTGGGGACCATGGTGGCACAGGCAGCCCAGGGGACATCAGGCTGAGCTCTGGGACTGGAATGAGTTCTGGGCTGAGTTCTGGAGCTGAAGCAGGCTCATGTGCTGAAGAGGACTCTGGAGTGGGCTCATAAGCTGAAGAGGACTCAGCAGTGGGCTCATGGGCTGGAGCCAATATTGGAGCAGACTCAGGGGCTGGAGCCAACCCTGGAGCGGACTCTGGGGAGCATACTGGAGTGGACTCTGGACCGCGCTCAGGGGCTGGAGCCTTCACTGGACTCTGGTCAGGGGCTGGAGCCTTCACAGGACTCTGGTCAGGGGCTGGAGCCTTCACTGGGATGTACTCAAGGGATGGAGTCAACTCTGGACTGAGCCCAGGGCTGGAGCCATATCTGGGATGAACTCAGTGACTGGATCCATTTCTGGGCTGAACTCAGTGACTGGAGTATTTTCAGGGTTGAACTCAGGGACTAAAGTCTTCTCTGTACTCGGGGGTTGGAGTCATCTCAGGGCTGAACTTGGGGACTGGAGCCATTTCTGGGCTGTCCTCAGGGACTGGAGCCATCAATAGGCTGTGTTTGGAGACTGCAGCCATCTCTGGACTTAACTCAGGGACAATAGCTCCAAGACATCCCCTCATACTCCACCAATACTCCCAGGGGCAATTTTGGCTGAGGGCTCAGGCTTGGCGGCCATGACAGGACGGGACTCTGGAATGGCAGCCATGACAGGGAGAAACTCTAGAATGGCGGCCATGATGGGACGAGACTCTGGCTCAGAAAGATAACAAACTAGAATAGACCTGGAGATTTTACACACTGGAATCGATTTGGAGGTTTCACATTCTGGAACTGAACCTGCAATTTCACACACTTGAATGGATTCAGAGCCATAAACAAAGAAAGTAAATGGTATATGAAAAAGTAGTATAGAGTTTGCTTTTATTATTTATTAATAGAAAGACAAGCACTGTAATAATTTCTCATTTACCATCAGCATTCAGCAAATATGCATTTATATAATTTAAACAAATCTTTGAAGATATAACACTAATTTCACAAACAGACTGAGTTGAATCCAGATATGAGATCTTCTGTGCATTTGTAGCCTGCATGACTGCTGAAATGGGCATCAGCCTCATTTGCACTATGCAAAAACACACCTGAAAGACTCTGATACCATCTGGCAAAAGAGGCTGTGGTCTGATGAGACCAAAATTGACCTTTTTTGGACTGAAATCCAAGCACTATGTTTGGGGAAAAGCAAACACAGCACTCTATGAAGTATTAAATCATGGTAATGATGACTTTTCCAACCCTGTTATTCTAGTTTTTCAATTTTTAACAATCCTCCAGAATGTTTTTAAAATGTTATTTTCACTTTGATGATGAGTGTTATAATGTTTAGCCTACATACAGCTCAAAAAAGTTAGGCTTAATTTATTTTATTTTCTTGGGTGTAATGTGACAAAAGATGAAGATTCTCACATGGAATGATGACTTTCTAAAGGCACTGTAAAATTTCATTCACAGTAAAGAACCAGCACTATACATTTACAGAAAACAGCTTATTTCCACATTGAAAAATAAGATGGATATAACATATGTAAATGTAAGTGTCACACTATCACACCACATGGACTTTTGTTTTCAGTAAGTACTGTTTTCCCTTAAGCCGGGTGCACACTGTGCGATTTATAATAGTCCTTTACGATTGTTGCTTGTCAGACTGTACAAACATGATCCTCATGTCACACTGTGGGATCTCAGCTGTCATATATGTTGGACTGTACGACAGTCAGGACGCGTTAAAAACGGACCCGTGCTTGAAAACTTGTCCGGAGTTTTACATCATCAACCCACACAGATTCGGTGACAGTGAGCTGCATTAAATGCGGGACTGAAATGGTGGCTAACAAACAAAATCTCTAGCGTTAATTTTGACCACAGCTTGTCTTGAAAAATGAAGACAATTTGATGTTTGTCGTAGGAAAAGTCACACTGCAGGACTGTGCACCAAATCTTCTGACACTGCCAGAATTTTGTCGGAGGTAAAATTTGATTGGCTGTTGGTGAACATGTCAAACTCTTCAAACTCTTGAAACTCTGGACGCTCATTAGTTTCAGCTGTGCACTAATCAATCTTCTCATTATCTCCTCTATTTAGGTTCAGTTCAATTTGTGTGTCTTTGTCGGGTCTAATCAGTGTGTATGTTGTTTTGGACTGTCTAGCTGTGTTGGAACTTGCCTTGTGTATTTATTAAAGTTAAAATTAACGTTTGTCTTGCACCACACAACCCGTGACAGAAGACCTGACCCAAAAAGTGAAAGTAAGCGGCGAAACGTTTGTGTTTGTTTAGTTTGTTTTGTGTGTGTTTAGTCTCCAGTTCGTGTTTTGTTTCATTTTTTTCATTTATTATAGACGTCCAACCTCAGCCGACTTTGTTCCTCCTCGACGTGTCATCCTGACTCTCCTGCCTGCACTTCTTCCGCCCACGATTCAAGCTTGAACCATCGGCCATTCGGCCTCGTCGAGCTCCCTCGGTCAATTGGCTCCGCCTGGGTCAGACCTCGCCACACCTGCGCTGTGCTTTGGCACCCCACCCCTTCGACTACGGCCCCTCAGGCTCTGCCACTACCCTCGGCCACCCCTTTCACCATCCCTTCACCATCTTCATATCCTCCTCGCCTCCTTGTCACCATAGCGCAAGGATTTAGGTTTAATTTAGGTTCAGTTCAGTTTGTGTGTCTCTGTTGGGTCTCGTTAGTGTGTACGTTGTGTTGGACTGCCTAGCTGTGTTGGAACTTGCCTTGTGGATTATTAAAGCCTGTGTACTTCTTCGGTGTGTATTTGTCTTGCACCACACAACCTGTGACAGTAAGATAGAAAGTCATATGCTAACAGCAATGCCAAGATCTCTGGAAAGAGGTTTGTTTAAGTGATATTTACATTCAGTGGGGAAAGGAGCAGGAATCCATTTCAATAGAGTTGCTGTATCTATTATTTTTTAACTGGACGACTCTGAATGTAGTGTGTCTGTTACTGTATCTTTCCTCAAAGGCTGGAGGCATAGAACATGGCCATATCTGTTGTTGCCTCAAGATGAGGGCTCAGAACTTGGTTGTCTGTTAATGTTTCCCCCCTAACAGGTGGAGACTCAGAACAATGTGTGTCTGTTACTGTCTAACTTAACAGGCCGGAGACTCAGAACAAGTGTCTGTCGAACAGTACTTTTATCCCTTTTCAATGAGAATAATGCATTTAATTCTTTGTGTTGCAGGCCCTGTGCAAAAGGCTGGACTGACAGATTAGAATATCCCTGTAAAAACGGGAGACAGGAGCAAAAGTGTCTGCATCGCACACAATCCCAAGCAGTTGTGAGTGCGTTGGAGCAGTACTGCTACTCTAAATTTGAGTCCACAGTGCATTCAGTGCAATCTACAGTGCACACAATGATATACACATGCAAACAGTTTTCAGCATGACTTGTACAAAAGTGCCACATCACTTCTCCATTTCAATATGAGGGAAACAAACTCTTTCTTTCAGAATCCCAACTTTACCCATACTTAAAGGTGTGCCATTCACATTTTGTCAATTTCTGTATCCTGAAAAATAGGAGAATATATTTTATTTTATATTTTTGAGCACCTCACCCTAAATTTAAATAGGTGACTTCAACACTGCATCCTCAGCTAACACTATGGGAACTTAGTAACACAGCATGCCCACCATGCTGTTACTGAGCCAATGCAAAAAAACAAACAAACAATTAAAAAAAAACCTCTAGTCAGAAGGGTAGTAAGAACACCAAGGAATTAACCTTTTGCAGAGAGATGGAGATGGATGGAGAAAGAGGACATGTCGAAGTTATAGAACCTGGCAAATGTATGCATGCTTCAGGTGTGAATGAGTTTCAAACTCTCTAGGCATTGCCAAATTTTTTAAAGATGTCTGCAAAACACAAAAAGCAGGTCTGATTATCTGTATTGACCTGACTGGTCAACATGGGCAAGCCCACACTGGTATTTTGACTCTGTAATGGATTACCAGTGAATGCCTGCAAAGTAATCACCTTACTCTGAGAGGAGTGGACCAAACCTTGGGCATTTAACCTTAAGGCTTGAAGACAACAAACCTGGGCCAAACTCTAAACAAGAGTCACTGAATGACAAGGCTTGTAGGTCTCCAATTCGCTTCACAGATGCAAAAACAAGTAGCAACACATTCCCAAGGGTCCTCTTGTCTGAGAAATATTGTCCATGGCTGCTTGGGACAGCCCTTGACAATTTAGCAAGCCCTGCAGACGAGCCACAGGAGCTCTGAGAACCGTGGAAATGTAAGCCACTTTGATGCAACTACTTGGAGTACACTATGGGTTCAAATGTATTATAAGTGGTATCTAAATACATTTTTAAAATACAGAGATAGTATATTAAAACACATTTTAGTTCATATTTCATGGTGTCTCAAAATAGCACAGTTGAGTACACTTAGATGTTCTTAAAATTATCTTAAGAAGTACTAAAGAAGAATTTTTAGTATATTAACACTCTGGGGTCGGCGGTCACGCCGGCGTGATCACCGCATTTTTTTTCTAACCAGTGTGAAAGAGACTCAAAATACTCTGTCAATGTTGCACATTCAGAGTTATACACCATTTTAATCTGTGGAATATTTTCTTTTATTTGTGTACACTCAGAGTAAAAACAAAATGTTGTGCTTTTTGTAAAATAAAGAAAACAAACATGATGCGTGATCTCTCGTCTCCCTCTGAACGAAGTCCAATCTGATAGTTCTCAGAAAATGAACTGTAACTTAGTGAATACTAATCACAAAAAAATTAGACTTATGTCTAAAAAAACGTTAAAATGTCAGGTTTTAAATCGTGTAAGTAAAATCGAAAACAAATATTCTGTGTTTATGTAATCTGTATGAAAAGAGAGCCATGTCAAAGTCCGTGATTCAGCTCATTATCCGCTAATGCGGCCACGCCCACGGAGCCAGCGCTATTCAGACGCAAATTCAGTCAATACATGCATACATCGTCTCAATCGTGTATTTATTGTCTTGAAAAGTGTTTTGAATAGCCATAGTTAGCGATCTCTGGCCTCTGTTAGTTCGGTTAGTTCCTGGATTGCCTATTCTTCTTTAGTGCTCAGGCATTTGTGGACAAAAGGGGCAGAGCACCCTCCGGCTGCAAGTATGAATTGAAAACACAGTATCCAGCACTCATAGTAATGACAATAAATCCTGAATATTACTCCTCTGTATAGAAAATTGACAAACATATGAGAATCCATCAATATTTCTCCAAATGTGCATGCTTTTAAGCTAAAAGCCTATATGAAATGCCATAGAGGTAACTTAATTGTTCAGACACTTTGCATCACAGAAATACATGATATTTTAAAGTATATAATAGAATACCATTATTTTAAATTGTAATAATATTTCACAGTGTTGGTGTTTTTTCTGTATGTTTGATGTACACCATGAGCTTGAGACATGATCAATGTCTCACAGGTTTTTTCACAGCCTACCTGACTGAAAGAGCTCATTATTATGCAAGTCATTTCAGGTCATTATTATGTGATTCTTTTGTCTTCTCAGGTGAGAATCATCCATTATTCATGATTATTCACGCCTCCACGCATACTGTGTTTCTTGACCAAAGATGTTTTAGAAAATTTTAATCTCTCTATTGTTTTATATGAACAACCAGGCAGCATAATTTTACCTCATTTTGAAGCAAAAACTCTAGTCTACAACCTCCAATAACCAGAAGTCTTGTGAACAAAGATTTAATATATATTTTTTGGCTTTATTTCAGTGACTTAAGTTTTTTGTTTTTTCAATAACCACGCGTAAACGTTATTCCTTCAAAAACACAAACATGTACATACATGTTCCTCACATATTATTGTAGCCTAGTTTGTGCTGAATACAGTGTAATGACACTTTTTCCATTAATATGTTTATGAACAACTGAAAAAAGCGCAAATGTCAGGGCATGTCAAAACTTCTCCAGGGTCCCAAAAATCCTCAGACCCCTGAGGGTTAAGTACAAAATTAGTGTGCGAAAATAGAAAACTGTAAGTACATTATAGAAGTGCATTTTTTTTTTCACCTGGGTCTACACTGACTATTCAGTATGAGCACCACACATGCAGCAGTGCTACCCACCCAGCCAATGCCACCAGGTGCAGTAATTTGAACTGTAAAAATAATGTTCGAGTGCATGTTTGGTTCCCACTCAAAATGCCTAATCTAGTAGATTGCACAATTTAGAGAATACTATGGGCCCTATTTTAACGATCTAAGCTTATGGTCTGAAGTGCATGGCACAGGTGCACTTAGGGCATGACCGTGCATCGGTGTATGATGGGGCCAATGAGTTGGTCTGTGTCTTGATTAGTTGCTTCCATTTTTGTTCTGTGAATCAGATCTTGCACTATAAAAACAGAGAGTGACTACATATAATAGACAGAATCTCTGTCTTGTACTTTTCATTCTAAAGGCTCATTACACACAGATGTCTTCACGGTAGAGGCTGCATGCATCCAGATATAAGAGTGCCTTGTTCAGGATCAAAAGATTTCTAATTGCTGGCCCTTGTTCCTGGCTCAGGGTGGGTTAAATGATGCGGATCTACTACGTAATGTCTACAATATCCTCAGTGAACCCGTTCTTTTGGCCATCATTTTTTTAAGTTGAGAACCAAATGAAGTCTGGAGATGCCCACTTGGACACTTTCAAGGCAGGTCCCACATGCAGGAAAACACTGAACATTTCTTTTCAATCTAGTCATCCTCCAGAACACCCCATCACAGCAGCTGTACAAGGTCTGGGGAGGTGTCAAATGGGAAATGTGACCTACTTCAACTGTGCATAAAGCCAGCCTATGATGGTTTTACTTTGTAAACATTTGAAACTATTTACTACCCCATATGCCTTCCCACACATTCATTTTTCCTCGATTAGTGGATAGGTGTTGGAGAAAACATAATACCATGGCTTCAGGGCACCATATGTTTTCATTTTCCTATTTATTTCTGATCAGTGACACAGATCAACGTCAGTATCCGTGGTGTACGGTGGTGTTTTAAAATGAGGAGGCAAAATCCTCAATTTTATGTCCCTATCACACTTAATTTTCCTAGTTAAATAAACATTATATAAAAATAGAGACCAAATACAATACACAATTTTGATATTTTTACACTATGCAATATTAAATCAAGTATAAATTTCATCAAGTTTTTTTACATTTATTCCAAAATAATATCTAACGGCAGTAGCAATTTAAACAATATATATTATCTGTGAACTAATGTTCAGCTTTTCTTTTTTAAAATGTCAACTTATTTTTAGCAGTCATCAAGACATGAAGATGCCTTCATATACCTTTAATTTCATCAAGCTGCTCACGAAAAATTCCCACAGTCAACATGTTTTCAGGCCATTTCATGTTTGATTTTGACGTGGTATATTTGTTTACTTTTTAAATTAGTCTTCCCATTAACGGCATCATTAACTTCATTCAGGCCGATTCAAGAATGCGCACGAAAACAACAGGCGGGATTTATCGCACAAACCAATCATATCCAGTCATAACAGATCATATCCAATCATAGCATGATGAAGTCACTGCCTCCACTCATGTGACTTTCCCCCATTCATTCTCAATTACCCCCCACTAAACCCACCACACTTTTTAGGGGGTCTGTTATAAGTCAATGGGTTCAGGGGAGGCAAGTCTTCGCTGTAACTTTACCTGCGGGTGTCGCTGTTGGACAGCTACTTTACAAAAACGAGTGACTTTTACACTTTTTAATGTCAAATTTTGAAATATATTTGTAATTTTAGTTTCATTTTTGTAGTATTGGTTATTTTCTCATCCAGTTTTTTTGAGCAGACACTGCCTCCCTTTCCTGCTTGGAGGCAACGCCCCAGTAGATGTATGCATTATTATTTCAATCTTATGGGAGATCAAATATGTGGTAAAGCATTTTAAATGCTTTATCCTGTTATTTTAAATGTTTATACTGAGCCCAGCTGTGGTCATACATAATTTCTTTAGTTAACCAGCATTATGTTTCCCCAAGTCCAAGCATGGTATGCTCAAGAATGTGTTTGCTCTAAATCAGTTTTCTAAATTCGCTGTTTTATAGTTAATTTCTTTAACATTTTTGTTGGATTAGCCAGTAAGTACTCAATTAATAAAGTCTTTCCTTGTTGTGGCTCTCTCTTGCATTGTAAACATTCTGTTGAATGAAATAATTCAGATGAAGGAAAAATGTCCTAATGGTTTTAATCACATTTTAACACCCTGTTTGATTAGCCGTGTGCACAAAACCACCTGTGACCCTAAAGGCTATTTAAATGAGAGATACAAATTGGTAACACACGAACAGCCTCATAAAAATGATTTTACAAGGCTGCAAAGATATGGGCATGTAGATGGATTATTCAGACAGCAAATGTTCAGCTGCTGAGAAGGGAGGGGGAACAGTCCGGAAGAGAGAGAGACAGAGAGAGATGGGTTGGGTACAAGTGTTTATACTAGAATTAATACATACTCACAGAATTATAGACCTCTGGGGAAAATCTGAAAGCATTTCATTTTGCTTGTGAAACATAAGAATACAGTTCACAACCTACATGCAAAGTTCACTAGTTAATTTAATAATAATATATAAGGGAGAACAGGACTAGTTGTCACAAACTCAGTAACAATACTATAAGGGTTTGAGTGTTTAAGTTAAAATACACAAATGTGTAATTTGTTTGCTTTATCAGTTTTGTCTGTTGGTTTCAAACACCTAGTTCAAAACTCTCTGAAATTAAAACAATTTTAGTAAATTTTTACCTTCACTTTAGTAAACAATTGAACACAATCCACATACAATCAGAGTCAACTATATAATGAAAATATATAGTTGAACTGAGATGTCACATGAATTTTTACATCAATATTTAATTAATAACAGTAATAACAGAAATGTTCAATAGCTCTTTAGAAATCAAGACTTTAATACATAAAATGGGTCCTACTTTATATTTGGTACCTGCATGTAATTACAGCTGTAATTAATTTTTGTAATTATATATATAATTGCACTCCCTTACACCTTAACCCACCCTTAAACCTACCCATACTAGCAAACCTGTCTATAACCTTACCCATATCCCACCTTAACAGCAGCAAAAGTGTTTTGCAATACAGTAATAACACAATAAGTACATTGTACTTATTTTTTGATGTTAGTGCATAGAAGTTAAGGTCACATAATATAAAATGTGACCAAAAAGTGTGACAAACTCTGTGTGTGTGTTACAGGGGCTGGTGGCTTTTAACAGACCTGAGGGAGCCGTACCTTCTCATTTACTTTGTTAAAACATTCTTTCCACCTGTGCTAATATATTCCCTTTTACTACAGCCAGAGCAAACCACCATTTGTTCACTTTATTTGTTTATAGAATTGTTTAATATTGGCCAATTGACTGGAGAGAGTTTAACATGCCTCTGTGGCTGATAAAGCCTGTTTTTGGACCATATAGCTATCTACTCAGTGACTTGTAAATAGAAAACAACTGTTCTGTCCATTGGCTGCTCCTAGAGGTCACATCTCCGTGCCAGCTCCATCTGCCGAAAGTACTTAAAGACTTCAATGTTCAATCCCTGGAACAGATCTCTGTGGATTTCATTATCTGGGCAAGAAACTGTTGAAAGTTTCCAGTCTTGCTCAGAACTTGAGGACTACAACGAATCAAGATTGCATGATGATAAAGTATCCCATTTGGCTGTACATTTGAATAGCATATTTGTTTGACTGTGTGAAACCTTCTTCGGGACAGGAATAAACCAGGAGAGAAAGAAGTAGGGATTAGAAACCAGATTATGTGCATATGTTCCAGAACATAATTGTACAAATATTGAATTAGCATGGAGACCTTAAATGAATGTTCCACTTTTTCTTTTCTTTTTTCTTTTTTTTTCTTTTTTAAACAGATTATGCTTACTCTAACCCTAAGTTTTGAGAATACAGTGTTGTACACTGCATGAAACATACATACACTATATGGACAAAAGAATTGGGACACACCTCTTAATTCTTAAATTGAAGTTTCTATCAGACATGTATAAAATCAAGCATCAAGCATCAAGCCATGCAGGCTGCATTTACAAACATTTGTGGAAAAAAAAAAAGGGTCCTTCTGAAGATCTCAGTGAAGCGTGCCACTGTAATAGGACGCCACCTCTGCAATAAGCCAGTTCTTAAAATTTCATCCCTGCTAGTTTCAGGAAATAAACACTGTGCAAGATAGTAAGTTAAATCTAAACAAGTGCTCTACTGGACGATTGGGCAAAAAATCCCAAGGAAACCCTCCAAAATCTTGTGGAAATCAGTTCTTGTTGGCATTTTTTTCTAGTGAGACTAGGAGAAATCTGTATCCACTTCTTCATGCTTGACTTTTTTTTTTTTTTTCATTGCTGACCACCAGGCTTCACCATCATACCCACACAACGCTCATTCTCCCCAGAGTTCTAATCATCGGCACCTGTTCCACATCACCGCAGCACCAGTACAAAAGCAAACACCACTCAGTCACTCATTGTTGGGCCTTCAATGTGGAAACAGACTCTTTACCTGCTCTACTTACATTGGTGGTGAATCTCGTAATATCTCCTTCGATGATCCCCTGTGTCTCCTTCGTCTTCATGCCGGTATAACTGTGGAAAAGTGTTACCTTGTAAACTCACCATTCTTAACAGGGGTGTGTGCTTCATTCAGATTCTTCACCCATCATCACCACTGACCACCAGCCTGTCAAGAAAGAGAACCGCAAGTTATCCACCAGCTATCACTCTTGTAACTTTACGTCTGTCATTTGCACACCTGCATTATCCCATTATTTCATCTGCGCAATAAACTACTGTTTGGGTTTGCTACTCTGTCTGAGAGTCTGGTTTATCCTGACACCCATGTTTGTGCAGTCTCTTTTTGAATAGTTGACTGGTGCACATTAACTTTGACTTTTGCCAAAGCTGCCTGTAGATCTCTTGATGATACCCTGATGTGTCTATTGCTCTTGGGATGAATTTGGTGGGATAGCCTGGCCTGTACAGATAGCTGGTCTGACACCTTTTATACTTTTGAATACAGAATTACAGATTTTTAATAGCACAGAAATGGGGTTTAAATCCATGTGTACTAACTTCTTCCATACACACTCAAAAAAAACTTTGTTAAATTATGTATTGCCTTATATCAATAAGCAATATTGAAATGTCAATCCAAAATCCAAAAGTGTTATAAAAATATAAGAAATGGGGAAAAAATGTCTTTGCACAGCACTGTAGAAACTCATAGATAAAGCTAACCCATGAGTGGAGCCATTATGGTGAAAAAGCTGTCACTGTAAATCTGAGAGATTCCAATGTGCCACCAGTTCTTGAGAATACCATTTATTCCAATATAACTTCAGCACAAAAAATTAGAAAATTTGTCTATCATTAAATATCATTAAATAAACAGTTAACTGTTTGAGTTAGAGCTCATTTTCTCCTTTTACAGCAGGTGAACACATCCCCGACATTATTTTATATAAAAAACCACTTGGATTGCCTTGATATCACTAGTTTTATCCGACTTCCCAAATATCTGCTACTAGCTTTGGCCCATTAGCAATAGTGGCGTGGTCACACTAGCGTTTGTTCTCTTATCACTCACAATATTATTGTTCATCTTTTCTAATGGCGAGTTTATCGGATGTGTCTCTACCTTTGAGTGCAGGTGAGGACATGCTGCATTTGGTGCATTTGGAGCTGGAGACCATGGAACGACAGATTCGGACCCTTCTTGAGAAGTATGCCAAGCTACAGGAGCGGCAAACAGTGCTGGAAACATCCCGAGCTGATGCTCACCAATGAGTGGTAAGTTTGCAACGTGATATTAACACTCCTGCTTCCTCTATGCTGTGTGTTTCTCTGCACAGGACCCGAGCACCCAGAATGCGTTCAGGCCAGCCCTTGTTCACTCCGGCGCCGTCACACCAGGGACCTTGGGTTCTTCAGCAGCGCAAGGCGCGAGCCAGGCCTCGGACCAGGACCTCTCCTCCTAGATAGACTAGATAGAACAATTCTCCCGACAACTATAGATAAATTCACAAATAAACTGCCTGATCTGTCTCAGCTGCTCATTGTACCTAAACACACAAATGAACTTGAGGAAATTACTAGCAGCATGTGCACCATTTTCACTAGTACATTAGATCCTGTTGCACTGATGAGATTAAAAAAGGTTAAAGAGAAAAATACTGTACCTTGGTACAACAGTATTACTCACGCTATCAAGACAGAAACTCAAAGGAACGCAAATGGAGACAAACTCGTTTAGAGGTCTTCAGAATCGCATGGAAAGACAGTTCGTCCCGTTATAGAAAGACTCTAAAAGCAGCCAGAGCTAAACATCTCCGCAAACTCATAGAAAATAACCAAAACAATCCACGGTTCTTGTTTAGTACAGTGGCTAGATTAACAAATAAACACACATCACCAGAACAAAACATTTCATTACAGTTTAGTAGTGATGACTTCATGAATTTCTTTACTGAGAAAATCGAAAGCATCAGAAATACAATCGTAAATGAACAACCTTTAACAGAGTTTTATGATTCAGCCTCAATTATCGCCCCTCAAGAACAGTTGCAGTGCTTTACATCTATAGGACAGGAAGAGCTAAATAAACTAAACCAACAACATGTTTATTAGATCCAATACCCATTAAACTACTGAAAGAATTACCTGTAGCAGAAGAGCCTCTTCTCAATATTATCAACTCGTCTTTATCTCTAGGTCACGTCCCCCTACCGTTCAAGCTAGCAGTTATTAAGCCTCTCATTAAGAAACCACAATTAGATCCAAACGTATTAGCAAATTACAGACCCGTTTCAAATCTTCCATTTATGTCTAAAATACTAGAGAAAAAAAAGTAGTGTCGGTCCACTTGTGTTTCTTCTTGCAAAAAAATGCTATCTATGAAAAATTTCAGTCAGGATTCAGATCTCATCATAGCACAGAAACTGCGCTCGTTAAAATTACAAACGACTTACTTCTAGCTTCTGACCAGGGCTGTGTCTCAATACTAGTGTTACTTGATCTCAGTGCTGCGTTCGACACTATAGATCATAAAATACTCCTAGATCGACTACAAAATTACACTGGTATTCAGGGACAGGCATTACGGTGGTTTAGGTCGTACCTATCAGACCGTCACAATTTTGTTTATATAAATGGGGAAAAATCTAAGATCACGATAGTAAACTATGGAGTGCCGCAAGGATCAGTGTTAGGCCCTCTGCTATTTTCAATCTACATGCTGCCACTCGGCAATATTATAAGAAAACATGGAATTAGTTTCCACTGCTATGATGATGATACTCAGTTATATATTTCATCACAACCAGATGAAATCTCCAAACCTGACAGAGTGTGTTAAAGAAGTAAAACATTGGATGACTAGTAATTTTCTTCTATTATATTCAGATAAGACTGAAGTATTACTTATTGGGCCAAAAACCTGTACACAGAATCTCTCAGACTACAATCTGCATTTAGAAGGATGTACTGTTACTCCATCCTCGACAGTTAAAGACCTGGGTGTTATATTAGACATCAACTTGTCCTTTGAAAATCATATTTCATATGTTACAAAAACAGCCTACTTCCACCTCAGAAACATTGCTAAGATACGGAATATGTTGTCTATTTCTGATGCAGAAAAGTTAGTTCATGCTTTCATGATGTCTTGACTAGATTACTGTAATGCATTATTAGCTGGTTGTCCTGCTTCCTCAATAAACAAGCTACAATTAGTACAAAATGCAGCTGCTAGAGTTCTTACCAGGTCAAGAAAATATGATCATATAACACCAATTTTATCATCTCTACACTGGTTACCCATTAAGTTCTGGATCGATTATAAAGTATTGCTAATGACCTATAAGGCTCTAAATGGTTTAGCTCCTGTGTACTTAACTGATCTTCTATCGCCCTACAATCCTTCACGCTCTTTAAGATCACAAAACTCTGGACTTCTGGTTGTACGTAGGATATCTAAGTCCACTAAAGGAGGGAGAGCGTTTTCACATTTGGCTCCTAAACTCTGGAATAGCCTTCCTGATAATGTTCGGGGCTCAGACTCGCTCACCCAGATTGAAGACGCATCTCTTTAGCCAAGCGTTCACATAATGCATCTCATATCAGATCAATTGCACATGACTATCTTTGCTTAATGTTATGAACAGCAGCTACACTAATTATTCTCCATTTGCTTTTCTTTTATATCTTGGGACGCCCATATATCATAGAGTATATCAGCTTCAGTTTAAATCCAGCCTCTTAAGAAGACCTCAGATGACCAACACCTTTGAAAAGACATCGCCAACTCCTGTGGGACTTCAGAAGACGCAACATCTGGATCAACATGAACATTCCCAAATTTCTATATATCCTAATTATTGTTAATATGTAATTCATTATTTCCAGAAGCTCATTGCTTCTACCTTCAATTAAACTGCTAACAGTGATTGTAAATTAAATTGCCTAAATTATTACATTGTTAGCTAACTGCATGATTATATGTACATTTCTGAAACTACATTCAATGGACAGTCACCTCCAATACCAGATTCTCTAAATTGTAATGTTGACATGGATTCTCCATAAAGCTGTCTTGAAACGATATGTATCGTGAAAAGCGCTATATGAACTGAATTGAATTAACGAAGAACTGTATTGTTGCTAACAATCAAAACTCTTTGATACTGGCCCATAACAACATGAATATGAGCTTTTGCTTGTAGAAGCCAAGTGAAGCAAGTTCATGTTTTTCAAGTTTCTGTTTGACCATCCCTGTGGGACACTGACCGAGTGCTCATACACTGTATCTCATCAATATTTGTACCTTAACTCAAAGACTTCAGTTTTCTTAGATTTGCAATTCTCTTAGACCTAATTGCATAATTGTCTAATTGCCTTAAATCACAGACATAATATGAAACAACAGTTTGTGAGAGACTGAGAGTTTGTAACAGACTGTAATGTTTTGTAAAATGTTGGCTGTTAAAGTCATTCTTTCTGCAGCAAGATGATGTGGTAACAATAGTTGGTTTTCATCCAACTTTTTTATTGCACATTTTGAAAGTGTGTATAAGACATCCTGAATGGAAACCGAAATGGAAATGCGAATAAACTGTCAAATGCAATTCACATTAGTTTAAAAGCACATTAAAGAGATGTAAACAGTTTATTCACATAAACAAAAAGCTTGATGTGATGAAAAGACCCAGCCATTACACATGATTATACAAATGCAGCCCTAGTTAGATGAAAGTCCCTTCCCCACCTTGCTGTTAAAACTGTTTTTGAAGTGTAAAAAGTAGGCTATGATATGTGTTTCTCTCCTCATTTTTGTGTTAGCTTGGCCAGTTAGCTTATGCAATACAATATGAGGCATATGGGAAAGAATTTGTTTATCTTAGAGGGCCAAAAACCAATTCAGATGAGTCAAAGTTTATTGTACCTAACATCTCATTTTCAAATCTACTGTTCCGACAGAATGACAAATTTATCCAGCAATGGTATTTACATTTTATATTATCTTTGTAATTACATTCTGCAAGGTTATAAAAATAAGTGTGAATTGACTCATAATAATAATATTTTCAATACTGAGTTTGGAATAGGGAGAACAGATGAATATAGCCCTTTCCTGAATTTTTGAAGAATTTAATAAAGACTTCAATTCAATTCATATTTATTTGTATATCACTTTTCACAATACATATTGTTTTAATGCCACTTTTCAGAAAATGCATGTTACAATTTAGTGATCTGTTCTTGGAGATGACTGTGTCCATATGTCAGAAATGTACAGTTCTAAGATAATACAAATCATTTAAATCAAGACACAAAGTAGCTTCTGGTAAACAACATAGTAAGAAAAGTGACATAAGTCATGAAATAATGAGATAATAATGAGAAACCACAAATACAACACCCTTCAGTCTCACTATAATAGACCATTTTTGAAGTATCATGAAATAAATCAGGAATCTGGTTTTGAGTGAATAAATATGAATAAATATAGGTATTAAGCATTTATAACTTGTCAAAATGATGCACTATTTTGCAGGTATTATGTTAGTCACACTTTTTATTCATGCAGTTATAACTGATTATCAATGATTTATATGTATATTTACAATTGTAAATTAATTATAAGAACACCTTTATAAACACTTTACAAAGGGAACCTTAATGTAAAGTGTTACCAAAATAAGCATCTCAAATAAAAGAGCATAGGACAATGCCCAAACTTGCCCAAATTTTCTGCTCACCCTCTCCTACACCCTCTCATTTCCCCCTGGCTCAAAGTTCAGTAAGAATTTCTACGTATCATATATAATTTTTATATGTAATTTTCCGGCAATCCATTTTTTTTTTCACTGTTATAATGTACGGGAACTATTACACATCTGAAAGAGCCTAATGTTACTGAATGAAATGTCGACCCAGGAAGACATATAGGGATGTGAAGCTTTGGGGAGTGTTGATGGATGTGAACTACTCCATCTGTGTTTTGATTATCATTCTGAATCTGATCCAGACATAGTCTTTGACAAAAACACAATTTTCTTAGCCTCTTGTTTCCAAAAGTTTTTTTTTTTTTTAACTTACCCACATTCAAGTCTTGGTAAAAAAAAAAGAATGCATGAAGCTAGACTAAAATGTTGTAGATTGTTGTAAATGTTTAGTCTGTAAAAGTGTTTATTGTCTTGTATTCAACATGTTCTCCAACAAATACGCCCATATAGGTTGTTTGTCACTTCCCTGAAATACGACCCATAGGAGAATTTACTAAAGTTGCACCCCTGTCGACAACAGGATGGGTTTTGCATAGCTCAACTGGTAGAGCATTGCAATATAACAATTTGCAATGTGTGATCATGTGATCGTAGGTTCGATTCCAGGGAACACATGTGCTCATAAAGAGTATATGCACTATAAATCACTAAGGGTAGGTTTAGGGCTGGGGTAGGTGTAGTCGTTAATAAAAGAAATATATATATATATAAAAAAAAATGAAAATAGGACAAATGGTGGGCAAGGGACCATGTAAAATGTCCACACATTGCATTTAAATGAACATGCATTTTGGTTGATAGCGACAGTCATACGTCATTTCATGACGACAGACGTAACACGACACTGTCATTATTTTTATGCCAGCTAGAGGGTGCATGACTTTAAAATGTAAATATAGGTCGTAATAAGGTGCTTGAAAAAAACAACCTATAGGGTCATGTTTTTTTTTTTTTTTTTGGAGGACAGTCTGCTTGTATTATTGTACAAGATATATTAAAGATCTCTAAAGCACACATATAAATGTTTGGCATAGTCACGATGTAATGTTGTGGATATTGTTCACAAATCTACTCTCCACTGTTACGTGTAGCTGGTAGAGAGACGAGGCAGATACGGATTTCCACAATATAAGAAGTACTTTAATTAACACAGGGCAGGAACACCAAACTAACACTTAACACAACAGAGAACGGACGAGGAGTGAAGGGAGTGAGTGCAATATATGGGGAGTGCTGACAATAGAGTCCAGGTGCAGGTGATGAGTGAAGATGAGGAGCTGACGAGGGAAGTGAGTGCAGGTGTGGAGAACAGGAGGATCTTGGGAAATGGAGTCCAGGAAGACAAGGGATCTGTAACATCCACATCATCATTTTCTCACAAAGTAAAAAATACTAAGTGGGGCAAAGAGAATACTGATAAAGTGCCGACAGACAAGACAGAGCAGGTTACTTTTGATATGAAACAAAGTCTCAGCTTTCAAATTCTGTCAATTTTATTATGAAATTCAAACAATAAATGTGGTTTTGGCTTTTGGCATTTGGAGCTATTTAATGTTTCATGACAAATCACCACAGTTCAAGAAGGATCCTCCTCTTTACAACCAGTTATAGCACAAAATAAACATGAAATAACATCAGAAGGTATGTTGAAAGATAAAGTACAACTTACTGAAATATATCATGTCGATACTATCATATCGATACTAAAAACTGTATCATGTCGATACTAAACAAATTAATTGATATTTAATTAAATGGAATTGAATATAGATCAGAATCAAATGGGAACCTTATGAATTTAAATCGAATCAAATCATGAAATTTGTGTCAAATACCCAGCCCTAATAAAAACGCAGTACCAGTCATTGTCATTGCACCATGTTACGGACCATTCAAAAGAGCTGAGTAACACATTAGGAGGATTAACAACCATTGAGAAATTTTCACAAAAACTTCAGTAATAACCTGCCATACCCAAGAACCTCCATAACTCTCGTCGGTTGGTAGGAACTGGAAATTCTGCAATATCTGTAACTTTAGAATCTACCGGACACACTTGGCCTTGTCTAACCTCTTTACTGAGATAAGTGACAGTCACTCGGCCAAACTCACATTTTGAGTTTGAGTTGCGTGTTAATCCTCTGGGGTCTGAGGCTAATTTGGCGCCCTGCAAAAGTTTTAACATGCCCTGACATTTGTGCTTTTTCCAGTTGCTTATAAACATATTAATGACAAAAGTCACATTACACTGTATTCAGCACAAATACTTACAATAATATGTGAGCAACAAGTATGTACATGTTTGTATTTTTGAGAGAATTACATATATGCATGGTTTTTTGAAAAAAAAAAAAAAAAAAACTAAAAAAGTCACTGAAATAAGGCCTCAAAACACATACTAAACATTTTTTTGAACTTGAACTGTATATTATAGTCTAGAGTTTTTGCTTCAAAGTGATGTTAAAATCCTTCTGCCTACTCTGACACATAATACATTGTATTGATTTTAAATTTCTAAGACACTTTTTGTTTAGGATGGCCATATACGAGGATGGGTGAATATTCATGAATAATGTTGTGATTCGCACCTGAGGAGATTAAGACCCTGCCTCTAATGAGCCATTCAGTGAGGAATGTTACCAAGAAAGAATGCAAAGACAAAAAAAAATTTTTTATTTATTTTTTTAATTATTATTATTTTTTTGTTTGTTTGTTTGTTTTTTTAGTTTATTTAAAATATAGTTATAAATGACAGTCAAAGTCACATTTGCATACACAGTTATACCTGGAAATAAATCTTGTTCAAAGATATATGTGAACATCACATACCTGGAATTTGGTGTTTCTATGGACTGGAGGAAAAAAAAAAAGAAGAAGAAAAAAAGAAAAACAATTCCTGCTTCCAGTCTGTGATCTCAGTATCATATGCATGCAGTCTAGTGTGGGCCAATATCTGGTCACTATGATTCTCAAATCTGTGAGATAAAAGAAAAAGAAAAGTTTTTTGGAAGAAGTCTCATGCTCATCAAGCCTACATTAAAAAAAAAAAACAGCAATACTGTGAAATATTATTACAATTTAAAATAATGGTTTTCTATTTTATTATACTTTAAAATATAATGTTCCCTTTCAGTCGGTCACGTTTGACGTACATCAGTATTGACCGACAAATCGGGATATCGCTAGAGAGCCCTATCAGCTTCGAGTGAACTAAAACAAGCCAATGGAATTGCATGGGGCATAGGGGACTCTCGTTCCTTGGTTCTCAGGGAGCGGGGGTCCCCTCCCCTATGCCCCATGCTGCCGTTTTCTCTGGCACCGGCCGGGGGGATGGCGCATCAGCGTGTAGGCAGGGCGCCTCGCTGACAGATATCTGTAGAGCTGCGGGCTAGGCAACACCTAACACGTTCGCTAGATTCTATAGCCTTCGTGTAGAACTTCCCGTGTACTCGCTTCCACCAGCCGGTAGGCGCGAAAAGCCTGTTCTAAGTGTCGGCTTGCAATGCCACTCCCGCCACCTGGGCCGGATACGTGCATCCTTTTCTCCAGTCCAGTCCTCCCCTTTCGGCTTGGATATTGTGGAGTGTCTGATGCCAGGCCAATGTTCGTAACTGACGTTGATGTTGGCTGGGTTCCATATGTCTCAAGCCCTCTACGTGAGCGGTCCCATATGTGTATTTGTCCACAGTCAACTCCCTATGGTGAGCCCGTGTCTTTCCCTTAGCAGAGTCAGCTCTGCTGTCACCTGTCAGATGAGTCTCCCCCTACCCAGATGGCTATCCCAGGGACTCCATATGTGTACTGCCCCACGGGCCAGTCCATATGTGTATTCTCCACGTAAACTCCTCCCCCACAGGTTAGGTAGTGGCCTCCACAGCGTCCCCTACGGGTTTGCTTTCCCAGTGTAGTCTAGTTTACTTAGTGGGTATTTTGGAACAGCAGTAGACTCTCTCGGCGTAAGTTCGCCCCCTTCCCCATCCCCTTGGTGCGCCGGGTGGCTAGAGTTTGCGCTGGGCACTGGAAGGGGTTTCGTAACTGTGGCGCTTTATTTGGGATCCCAATTCGTCGGTCACTACTGACGTACGTCGAACGTGACCGAATGAAAGGGAACATCTCGGTTACGTATGTAACCCTCGTTCCCAGAAGGAGGGAATGGAGACGTACGTCCCGTCGCCACAGTTTCTGTACCCTCGCTGCAGTACAGACTAGGTTGTCTCCTCAGCGAAAAACAGAGTGCGATTGCACCTGCTTCCTATTTATATACACGTGTTGGAGGCGGTGCGCATTATGCAAATATCGCACGCCAATTCCATTGGCCTGTTTTAGTTCACTTTTACAGTTCACAATTATCTGCCAATGGGTATTTAAAGATATTTAAATACTAAGTAAGAAAAGCATTTTTTGCAGTGTGGTGGTGCTTATGGAACAGCAGCAATTTCTTGTTGAGAGTAAATTTGCTTTTAGGGCCTTAGGTTTTCTTATATGCTTGTGGAGTGAGAGGGACTTGCCAATACCCTTTTAGCATATCCAGTTTGCTAACAAAATGTGCAGAACCAATGTTATCTATACAGTCTTCCATTCATGGTAAAGGATGTCTGGCACAGTCACAGAATTTACCTTGCAGTAATTGGTGCAGAATCTAAACGTGTCATCTGATTTAGACACGAGTAAACATGGAGAACTCCAGGGACTGCAACTGGGTTCGGCTAAACCATTCTCTAACAAATAACTTACTTCCTGATGCATAATACTGTAGATCTCTTGACTGTATTTACACGATAAGCATGCTGCTTAACACGGCGAGCACCATTTACAATAATATCATGCTGCAAAACATTAATTTGTATGAAAGATGTTTGAAAGATCTTGCAATATAGGAGCATTGCAAAGTATGTCACCATCCTCGTCAGCACCCGAGATACCAGGAGAGGGCATCAGCTCTACGGCTATCGCGACAGAGGAGACAGCAGGCCCTGCAGTCTGTTCTGGAGCTTTAACCTCAGGCTTCTCCCTGACATGGTAAGCTTTTAACATGTTTATGTGACAAACTCAGGTTTAGCATTTTCTATCAGCTGTGGAAAGCATATAATCAGTTTCATTAGTTTTCTTTTTCACAACATACGTACCAAAGAAACGAGCCGACATAGATGATCCAGGAACAGGTAAAAGCGCACTTGCTTTCTGACTGAACTTGCACTTCATGCCTTTCTGAGCATTTGCTAAAGATTCTTTAGCTAGTGACCAAGCAGTCACGTACGAACTGTACGAACATAATCCAGTACGTTAGTGTTTGGACTCGAATCAGTTATTAAAATCTGTTCCTTAAGAATTTTTTAGGGTCCTCTTACCTGATGTCCAAATATGAGTTCAGCTGGGCTAAAACCAAGCCTCTTACTGAGAATAAAACCAAGGGAACTCCTTCATCCCAATTTCGAGCAGTGTCCATACAATATTTCTTAAGCATTAAGCATTCAAGTCCGCCCTGGCTTTGTGGATGGTATGCACTTGAAACTCAGTGAGAAATTGCCAAAGACTCCAGAACTTGTTTAAAAAGTCTCATGCCTTGATCAGTCTGCACTATTTTAGGGAGTCTGAACATGGAGAAGAATTTCATCAACGCTTTGATGATAACGGGCACTGTGATTTTTCTTAGGGAAATTGCTTCTGGAAGTCTAGTAGCCACGCACATTATAGTTAACAGAAACTGGTTACCAGATTTAGTTTTAGGTGACGGCCCAATGCAGTCTACGATAGCATGTTCGAACGGCTCCCCAATTACTGATAGGAGACAGGGGAGCAGGTGGAATCACCTGATTCGGCCTCCCAACAGTCTGACAGGTATGACAAGTACTGAACAACATCTTTTTTTAAACCTGGCCAAAAGAAGTGTTGTAATATCCTATTGTAAGTCTTTGTAACTCTGAGATGACCAGCAAGCCGATGATCAAGCGCTAAACATAAGACATGTTGATGATACAAGGAAGGAACAACAACTTGATATACAACATCCCAATTTGAATCTTTGGTAACACTTTATTATAACATTCAGTTATAAGTCATTTATAAATTATTAGTTAATGATTAACGAATCATTTACAAACATGAATATACATTCATAAATGATTGATAAGTGACATGTTAACATTTTATGAATGTTTTATTCAGTTCTGAGACACTTTAGTTAATAGTTAATTATGAACAAATCATTTACAAAACATGGCAATATACATTCATAAATTATTAATAAGTGTTGTGCTTACAATTTACAAATGTGTTGTAAGTTATCTTACAAAAAATTTTAAAATCATGAAATAAATCAAACAGATCATTAGTAGATGGTTTATAAGTTATTAGATACATTATCACTTATAATTGAAGTATTTATGACAAAATTGTTGTAGTATCATTATCTCAATAAACAATTGTTAATCATGAACAAATGATGAACAAACCATTAAATGATCAGTTTATGATTTATTGATGAAGTTGTAAGCTGGTCAGTGTTCAAAAGCACAAACATGCAGGTATGCTAAAGCACTATTTTTAAGAAGAGTAATTTATTTGTTTTGAAGTGGATAAACATTTATAAATGCCTTACAGTCAGGTAATTCCAGTGGACTATTTTAAATCCTTTCACTCATCAGCACAGACTTGTGTTCTGTGTGGACTATGTGGGATCTAGTGATAAAGTGAACCTCTGAACCGGTTTTACCTTCCACTGAAGCTCACATCAGGTGCACAGAGTTAAACACTCCATTTGTGTCAGAGAAGACAGTAGTCTATACCCTCACCAGTCAGCACTCACAGTGCAGTACACAACAAAGTGTTCAACACCTGTTATAGATGATGCGTAAAAGCATGAATAAATCATATACAAAGCTTTCTGCATCCCCTATTCTAAAGTGTAAACTATTCATCACTTATAAATGTGTTACATATCATTTGTGGACATTTCTTACCTGTTAGAAATTATTTGTATATGTATACAAGTCATTTTTAACACTTTCTGCATCCCCTATTCTAAAGTGTAAACTATTCATCACTTGTAAATGTGTTACATATCATATGCAGATCTTCATTATAAATGATGTACAAACTGCAATTTTGTAAATTTACCATTTATTTGCCATATGCAAATGTTCTGGTATACCTTTCAGTTACAGGATATACAAATCTATATGAATCCCTTATATGATATTTAAATTATATATTTTTATATCAAATTTATAATATTTTTATGCAAATATATTTTACTATTATATAGATATCTTTGAGCCCCTAACTCACCCCTTATACATAAACATGACCACTTTTTAGCCACTTCACAAAAATAAAAACGCAATATAGATATATTTACAGTGACTGTTATCTTAGTTGATATACTGTTGTATAAAAATAATAATTTAAAGCTCCCTACTCCACCCTATATCCTTAAGCAAAACCATTTTGACAATATTTGAAATGAACGTTAGTCACAATAATTTATTTAAAACATTACAAAAGCAGTATAAAGAACAGACAAAATGACGCATGTGCTACATTACCAGCAAAATGAAAGCAAAACATAATTTTGTGTGAGTTACAGAATGAAATTAAAGTGTTTAATCTCTGCAAACATTCCCCTGATCTGCATTTCCATCCTTTTAAGCGTCGCGCTGAATCTAACCAAAGACTACAGAATAACACAAGATGCGTCACTCGTATTGTTTTGAATGGGAGAAAGTGCAATGCGCAATATGGCAGAATAAGTCCCGCCTTCTAAATAAGAGCCAATCGCCGACTGGTAAAGTCATCGCTTCACTGCAGCGGCCATTAGAAGCACCAGTTTCTATAGAGTACCTCAGGGATGATGCATTTTTTGTAGGCAAAACCCAGAAGCGAGTTAGCATTTTAGGGCTTCCAGTTCCAACGCCGTAAAGTCAATGGGTATTTTGAATGGGTTTTTGCTAAATCGCCTGAAATAAGGTCTATGGTTAACAAAGCCTCTAAATATTTTCACGTTTTGATCTATGACATAAAACACACCAGTTATAACCCGTTTGTGATTTTTTTAAACCTTTACTGTGTCTTAAAAACGGCGGTTGCTAACAAAGTGCTAAAAGGGACTACTTCCTTTGGCAGGGACTTTAGACGTCATCATGACAAACAGGACATCTGGACAGCATTTTTCATGAAAAAAGTAGATAAGTATTCATACACAGCGCAGATCATAATCAGCGAGCATGTTTTTAAATAACGTTTTTTAAATACTGTTTGATGGAGCTTGGTGGTGACGACGTTGATCCGCGACCATGGTGTGCTGTAGTCCGTTTATAGCCTACTGTTAGCTTTTTATATCTGACGACTTTATTTAGGCTTCAAAATGTATAAATGTTGTGTTAACTTGTAAAGATTATCTTGATAGACAAAACGTGTAAGTGTCATAACCCTTTGTTAAACACAGAGCTTATTTTCTGCGATTTTCCAAAAGTCTAAGGGAAAAATGCATAGGCTTTCAACCGAGGGAACCCGTGTGCCACTAACTTCTGGGTTGGCCTACAAAAACACGTCATTCCTGAGGTACTCTATAGAGGGTATGCACGTTACGTCACCGTCGACCGTTATGACTGTGGTCACGCCCGCTAAGTGGCAAAAGACTGAGTGGCAGCAATTGGTTTTCAGCGTGAATGCGCGAAAAACACACAAAACACATCCAAAACAGGAAAGAGCTTTGTGATTGACTGTACAAATAGCTTTGACACAAAACCTGAGGTATATATTTAAAAACTGCAGAAAGCAACAGAAAAAAAAAGCAAATGGATCACTGCAATTCACAGAAACAGCTGGACTCCAGCAGAGAAATATGGATTTGCAGTTATCATTTTGTGTCAAATTGTTGGATTTTGAGGTAAAATCATATTGTATATATTGTATTGTTATATATTATGTTGACAACTCATCAATTAAATATGTTCCATCTTATATTCTGCATAATTGGGTGTTTTTAAATAAATAACACTGACAAAAACTGTACTATAAAACTATATGTTTTAGGGCTGGACAATATGATGACATAACATTGATATAAGTGATTACACAGTTTTAAACCTACCGATATTGTAGTTATATAAAATATTCACAGGCAGATTTGCTTTATGTATTTCCCCGCCGTAGAAATCAGGCACATATAAATGTCAGGAAACACGACTCCTGGCTGCATATCAATATCCATGGATTTATTCGACAAGTTGTAACACATTCAGTTCCAACCTTTAGTGTAATTCATTAGATTTACTTGTGTTTTTTTCAACCGGTTTATTGAATCGAACTGTCCAAAAGAGCCGGTTCGCGGAAAAGAACATAAGTTATGTCCATAACTATGGATCTATGAGACCGAACGATGACCGTCACCACGGTCTTACCTGAATGACGCCATTCTTCCACCTATCCTCGAGACCTAATATCAACAATGTCAGGTGAATGACCTTAGGGGTTGGCTATATAACATCCGGATGAACCAACTCTTGCCTGGAACGCCCCAGTTCATCCCGAGTGACAAGGGATGGTGACGTCATCGTTCGGTCTCATAGATCCATAGTTATGGACATAACTTACGATCTATTTCGACCTCACTCAGACCGTCACCACAGTCTTACCTGGATGACTAATAACAAAAGGGTCACGAGGGACTAATATCTTTTCCCTCTCCTGGCAATTTAGCTACAAATAAAACAGCAGACCCCAAAGAATTCGGATTTGTCACATTAATCCTATAAAATCTTGTAAAGGTACATGGAGTACTCCAAGAGGCTGCAGCACAGATGTCTGAGAGTGCTACTCCCTTGAGTGCTGCCCAGGAAGTAGCCATGCTCCTGGTAGAGTGAGCAACCAGATCACCACAAATGGGTAGATTCTGGTTCGAATATGCTTGTGAAATTGTATCCACAATCCAATGAGACAAACGTTGCTTAGACACAGGCTTACCTGTACACTTCTTGTCAAAGCATACAAATAGTTGTGTGTGTGAGTGCCGCAACGGGCGAGTGCACTCAATGTATGTGCGCAATGCTCTAATAGGACAGAGAGAAAAATTATCCAACCCTGTACCCGTACAAAGAGGGTCAGGATAGAAAGCATCAAGCTCAATTACTTTATTTATTGTTCTAGGCTTAAGGACCTTGGGTAGGAATGACGGGTTTGGCCAAAGAAAAACCCCTGTTTTTTCCGCCTTCCATCTCAAGCAGTCTTCACTGACTGATAAAGAATGCAATTCACCAACTCTTTTGGCTGAACATATTGTCAAGAGGAAAACTGTTTTCCATGTCAAGAACTTAAGATCAGCTTGTTCCAAAGGTTCAAAGGGTGCTTTGGCCAGTGAGTGTTAAGACAATAGTAAGGTCCCAAGCAGGTGATCTCATAACTCTCCCTGGGTGTAAACGATGTGCACCCTTAAGAAATTGAGATACCAAGGGGTGTTTGCCAACACTTACACTGTCTACTAATGTGTGAAAGTGGGAGATGGCTGCAGTGTAGTCCTTTATGGTATTGACTGATTTCCCTGAGTCCAACAATGACTGTAAAAACCGAAGAACCAAATTGGTGTCACAACTGGCCGAGTTTAGTTGACGGTCTTGACACCATGTTGAGAATATTCGCCACTTGCTAGAGTAGTTACTCCATGTAGAGGGTGCTTTGGAACTATTTATTGTCTTCAATACAGCTTCATCTAAGTCTTTAGAGAAAGACTTATCAATGGCCATACCCACAGTTGTAACGTCTCTGGTTTCTGGTGCCAGATTTGGCCCTCCGCTTAGGAGAGGAGACTGACTCTCTTCGGTAACGGCCAAGGGTGACCTTGGACCAAACGTACAAGGGCTGGAAACCAATGTTTCTTTGGCCACCTTGGGGCCACAAGTAAAACTTTGTGATGGCCCAATGCTATCCTCCTGAGCACCAGGGGAATCAAAGGTAGGGGAGGAAAAGCGTACAACAACTCTTTCGGCCATTCTTGAGATATTGCATCTATCCCCAAGGAACCTCCCTGGTTGTTCAAGGAATACCATAGATCGCAATGAGTTGTCTCTGTAGTCGCAAACAGATCGATCCTCGCCATACCGAACTGACTCCATATAAGTCTCACTACTTCGGGATGGAGACGCCACTCTCCCGGGAGAGGTCCATTTCGAGACAACAGATCTGCTGCTTTGTTTGCTACTCCCGGTATGTATACTGCCCTAAGTGATGAGAGTTTCAGAAAAGCCCAGGAAAGCAGCTCCTTTGTCACCTGGAGGCATCGTGCTGATCTGGTGCCGCCCTGGTGATTGATGTGGTACACTGCAGACATGTTGTCTGTTCTTATCAAAACATGTTTGTTCTGCAACAATGGGTAAAAAGCCCTCAGGGAGAGATACACTGCCCTGAGTTCCAGCACATTGATGTGCTCCAAGGTCCAAGGAGTCCAGCAAAATTCCCACAAACACTGTCTGTTGTCTGGGAATTAGATTGCTCTTTTCCCAGTTCACTTTGAAACTGAGAGACTGGACATGTTGAAGCACTATTTCTGTGTCCTTCATGACTTGATTGCGAGAAGGACCACAAATTAGCCAGTCGTCTAGGTATGATAGAATTTTCAAACCTGCACACTGAAGAGGTCAAAGGGCTGCTGAAACCACCCTGGTAAAGACCCTTGGAGACAGAGACAGGCCAAATGGAAGCACCCTGTACTAATAAACCTGACCTTGAAAGCCAAAGCGAAGAAACAGATGATGATCCTGACAGATGGGTATGTGGAAATATGCATCCTTCAAGTCTATGGAAGTGAACCATTCTCCCAGTTCTATGGATTCCAGAATTTGCACTGTAGTCGGAATTTTGAAAGGTAACACCTTTATGAATCTGTTCAGTTGTCGTAAATCCAGAATTGGTTGAAGTCCGCCATCTTTCTTGGGTACTAGGAAATATTTTGAATAGAACCCAGTT
Organism: Megalobrama amblycephala; assembly: GCF_018812025.1. NCBI lineage: Eukaryota > Metazoa > Chordata > Actinopteri > Cypriniformes > Xenocyprididae > Megalobrama > Megalobrama amblycephala. The sequence continues at coordinate 2,274,284 of NC_063059.1, read as the reverse complement.
ACCTGTTCATTGGCGTTTATCTGTACAATCGCTTTTTTCTGTAATAAGACCGTGATCTTGTTGGCCAAAATTTGTGCCTGGACTGGGTCTTTGACCATGGTCACATGAACCCCTGAAAAAGTAGGAGTGCATCGCCGGAACTGTATCCTGTATCCTGTCTTGATGGTATCTAGAATCCAAGGATCTGATGTTACTTTCTCCCAACTGTCCAGGAGAACCATAGTTGGGAGCATTCTCCGGCGACTCCGAGACCGCCATGCATGGCCTCCCCGGCGTTTAAAACCCCTGTAGTACACCTTTTAAGAGGTCCTCCCCTGACTGGAGTGTGAGGCTGGTCAGTTTGGGGAGTTTGGTAAAACTGTCTGGTGCCTCGATCATGGGATTGGTATTATTCCAGGCTTTCCTTAGCATCTGTGAATAATCATCAGCCACAGTCAGAATGTGGATTCCCTTCTGAAACATCGGATCTAGTTTCCTCTTCCTCATTTTCTTCAGCATTCTCCTCACTACCATAGAAAGAATTATTTGCATGTAGTGATACGGCATCCATAGAATCATCCCTCCTTTCCTTTTTGAGTGACTCATGACAAGCCAGAGTTCAAGTCACTCATATAATAACAGTCTATGAATCACTCTTCATAATCATCTTTCAAAATAAGTCTGCGAACAGAACTCTAAGAGAAAATTATAAATCCACCATTCTACGTGCTTGGAACTGTAATCTCTCCTGTAATTAAGCTCAAATGCGCTCTAACGTTACCGCTTCGGTCTGAGATGAGGCGAGAAAGGCAAGAGGAAGTGGTTGGTTCATCCGTATGTTATATAGCCAACCCCTAAGGTCAGTCACCTGACATTGTTGATAATAGGTCTCGAGGATAGGCGGAAGAATGGCATCATTCAGGTAAGACCGTGGTGACGGTCTGAGTGAGGTCGAAATAGATCCGAACTTCCCAACACTACTCTATGGTAGTCGCAAATCACAAATGACAGCCAATAAGGAGCGATGTTTGACGTCACTACCGCAAACCTGTGTCGTATTGTTAGAAGCTGCAATTTTGAAAGTTATGAAACGGCTGATAGGTACAATTATTAACGTGTAATGGTTATTTTATGGAATAGGAATCTTTTCCTCACACGGTGGTATCGTACGACTTCTGAAGACTTGAAATAAAGTGCATGAAATAATGGAGTACGTTTATTATCAGTTTATGGTGCTTTTCATGTTATGGTGAGGAGCTGTTCCATGAAAAACAAATGAAAAATTAAATGATTAAGTGCTGGTTAAACAGTGGTAGAGTGTTAATTTACTTTAAAAAAAAAAATAATATAAAGTTTAGGCTTGGGTAAAGTGATGGAATGAGATGGATCATGTAACAGGAAGATCTGCAAATGATATGTAACACATTTAAAAGTGATGAATAGTTTACACTTTAGAATAGGGGATGCAGAAAGTGTTATAAATTACTTGTATTGACCTATAACTGAATTAATAAAACATTCATAAAATGTTAACATATCACTTATTAACAGACATTGAACCGTGACGGAGATGATAAAGTTGCTCACCCGCAGATGAATCCCCAGCTGGTCTGCCGAAAACCTCCTTGAAATGGGCAATGAAGTTATCCAAAGACTGGGTTACAGGTCCTGCTTGTGACCTAATGGTTTCAGACCATTAGAGTGCTCGTCCGTCCATCAGGACGGTATTTTGGCGCGATCGTTGGTGTAGAGATGCGGCTGCATCTCCAGGGCCAGCAAACACTGCAGGAGGAATCCGTTGCAATCCTCCACCGAGACAGAGAAGGGCGCTGGTTTGGCCATGGGACTGGCGATCACCGGTGGCGAAGGAGTGGCGGTTGTTGTGGCAGAAGTGAGAGCGGGTGCTGGTGCTGGTGTAGTGGTGGTGAGGACTCGATGAAGACCATCCACGAGATCTTGAAATGGGTCTGGTGAACTCATGCTGTATTCTCACTGTGTTGGTCCAGTCTTCTGTTATGGACAGATACTCCGAGAACACACAGGTTGACGTTGAATGACATTTATTAGACAATGCAGGTAATGCAGTAATGCAGGTAAGTAAACAGGATATGTAGACTTTTTTGAATGATAACTTGATACTGAAACAGTCTTTATCTTACAGGTTATGATCTCTTGGATGGATTGATGACGGATGACAGTAGACACTCAATGGAGGTAAGTAATCACACACAAATGCTGGAGCACGAAGACGAAGAGCACATGCTGGAGTATGACAGGTAAGTAGCAAGAAACACTGGAGTCAATCGTGGGAGAAGTCCATTACATGTAAACGAGACCGGACAACTGAGTGAGGTGAGCAGTGTGCTTAAATAGTCTGGTGATGAGTGTGCTGATTGGATGCAAGTGTGCGTGATCGTTGTGATTGGTTGATGGTGGAGCCTGGCGGGTCTGTGACACAGACATAGGGTCAAAAACACAGGGAAAACAATCCAGATAATAAGAGAGGCTAAGACACAGGCAAACACAGAAATCCAGGGAGACAAGCAGAAGTTAAAACCATTACACAGAAAACCAGAAATAGTGCTCAGAAATGCAGTGAAACACATAAAAGACTTCACAAAGAGTGAGAGAAAACACAGAGCTTATAAAAGGCAAATGAGTTAATCACACACAGATGGAATTAATCAGACCATAATGAGTCCATGTAATGGGTTGTGGGAAATGTAGTTCCTGATGGGAAAGCAAAGGAAACGAGAGAACTGACCTCAGGTGGAGATCATGGAAACTCGAGCTGGCGGATATAACAAAATTTGTATGTGCAGAGGCATGGTCAATAACAGTCTTAAACAGAATATATATATATATATATATATATATATATATATATATATATATATATATATATATATATATATATATATATCAGTGGCGGCTACTGGTCTGTCAGAGAGGGGAAGCTCATTTTCGGCCTACATCATAAAATTGTCTATTTATTTAAAAGTAAATTCTGCCCTACGTTCCTTTTCAAGAAAATGGTCTGTGACCCTGTCGTACCAACTAGGAGTCTTTTCAAGTGACTTGACCAGTGTCCTCTCAATGGCCAGCAGAGCTAGGCTGCTTAAACGGCCTTGGCCCATTGTGTTTCGGGTGTAGGACTTGAGTCGCTTTAAACAGGAGAAGCTCCTTTCTACGCCTGCAGATGTAGCTCCAATTGTTGCCACTAATGAGAACAGTTTGGATGACTTCCATTAAACAGACTTTGTCATACCAGGAGAGCTGAAAAGACCTGTTATTTTTCCCTATCTTTTGCACTAAATCAATCTTAGGTGTTGATCTGCCCTGCTGTTTATTTCTGAGTTTTTCCTCGTAAGGCACACTTTCAAATGGCTTCACCAAAATCAGGTCGACAATATTAGCACCGTCTGCCATCGTGCGCAGTTTCACCCACGACGCTAGCCTAGCCTACTAAAGTTATATGAATGAATGAAGGAATGAATGAATGAACGATCTAAAAAAAATATTAAACTCTGTAAAACTGAAACAAGGAATGTGGTGTATAATTGTGTGAAATGTATGATGAAAATCAAGCAATTTCGCCAAGCAAATATCAAAGAAATAGGTTGCAGCAGTTTTTATTTCGACTGAACTTGAGAAATCCGTGATGGGACTGAGCGCGAATAGCTTCAGTGATTCCTTATAGTACAGAATCGCTGTCAGTCAAAAGGAGATGCAGTCTTTCGACAGACCCTCCAATCATCACGCAGAAGCTCGGAGTCCGGGCCAGCCCACTCCCCATTCACCCCCAGAGACGCTGAGCGTCCGTGGGCGGGACATAATCGCAGCGTTTATCCAATGACCGTCTAGTTTCGAAGCGCTGAAAAAAACCGTTCAAAGCAGCCCCATTGAAGTCAATGGACGCTGGGCTTCAATAGGGAAATGCACTGTGACGCTGCGGGAACGTATGAGAAGGAAATCGAGTCAGCCGACCTGCTATATGTAACTGATTCTGAACGAACTCGTCTTTGAGATGAACGTTTTCTAACGCATTTTTAGTCAATAAAATGTTAATACAATAGTACATATTTGACCATTAATTTTGTGACATTATAAGGGAAGCCGAGCTTCCCTTGCAGTCTTAAAGAAATCGCCGCTGATATATATATATATATATATATATATATATATATATATATATATTTTTTTTTTTTTTTTTTTTTTTTAATAATCTTATCTATCGGCTATCTTCAATAGGTTGCCCTTGAGTCCAATAGGCTAGGTTCTGTTGATTTAATGAGGGCATTCTTTGCAGGACCTAATCAGCACCTGCCAAGGCTCCTGCAGTAATACAAAACCAAGAGAGGCAGTGGAATTACAGAACTCCTAAATGTTATGAAGTGTCTTGATGAAGAGGCAAGTCAAATGTCATTTATGCAGCAGCACTCATTTGTTATTGGCCTGCAGTGGAATCTGCATCAAGATGATTCTATTATATACATGGTACTTCTCACCCACCTGCGCCTTGCTTATCTACCTTTTGTTAATTTGATTAATGTTTGCAACTATCAGTAGTGTGTAAACTCTCAGCACCATTTAACTTACTTTTATCATTCTATAAGGGGTAGTTGACCCAAAAAATAAAAATTCTAAGCGCTTGCTGTTTTACTGCCTCTAGTGTTCGTTTCACATTGAAACTGCAGTGATATGTACGTATTGGTATGTATTTTTGTGGCTCGTGAAAACGTTCCCACAGGTACGTCTGTCCATGAGACCAGGTTGGGCAATAAATATCGTATTGTGGACTTTATACCGAGGTATTATCATACCGTGAAATTTTGATATTGTTACATCCCTATTAATTAACCACATAGAGTTACAGTTAGGGTTTGGTTTAGGGTTACTTGTAATTATGCATAATTTATCATTTAAATTTTGACTAACCTCCGCCCACAGGAATACACAAGAGTTGCGTTTGTAGAGTGTGTTTGTCGCCATGTCGTCGAAACGCTGTTATTTTCATCCCGCAGTCCAATCACCGGGTCTGATTCCGGCTCAAATTGATAGGGTAAAATTAAAGACATGTTTACAATAACACTGAGCGCGTGCATCTCCACGTTATGGTAAGAGGCGTGACCTTTCCGGGCAAGGTTTGCTAAGCTGTTGTCGAATCACAACACAGGAACCATTGGCACAATCAGAACTCGTTACGTATTTCTGAAGGAGGGACTTCATAGAACAAGGAAGTCATCAGCCCGTTTTTATGACAGTGGAAACAGCGGTATACAGATAAGTAAATTATGTGAAAAATACTGTGTTTTTTTACACGCGAAACATGAACACATGTTATATTGCACACTATAAACACAATCAAAGCTTCAAAAAACCACGAAAAACGGGATCTTTAACCTTAAACCAACCTATATATGCATATAAACACAAGAGAGAAGAAAAAAAAAAGTTTTTGCTTTGTCTTATCAGCCCTCAATACTAAGACTTTGTTTACTGCTTTTATTTGGCTTTCAAGTCATAGTGACTTGGAGACCTATCTTCCATGTTCATGTTCTACTTCTCAGCAGAAAAAAACATCTCAAACACAAGATGAATCAGCTCATGGGGGAAGTATGTTCTTTTTCCTGTTTCTCATAAACCAGTGAAAGTGCTCATCTGTTTTGTTTGCTTTATTATGCTTTGCATTGTTAGAGGAATTGGCCTGTTATTAAAACAGTACCACACTGAGCATTGTGCTGCTTCTGATGAGATGAGATTTGGATATTGAACACCATCCACAAGTGTTCATTTATCAGCTTAAGGTGCTGTTCTGCTGGAAAAGGGCTTGGTTGAGTGTTTAGTTCTCCAAGACAAAGAACAGTTCTCTGACATGACAAATGAAGCATGAATTGTTGCACTCTGACACTGCACTGTGAGTGATGTGGACGTTTGTTCCATTCTAACAGTTCACAAAACACTCTTGTTTTTTTTTTCTCACTAAGCTACCCTTTATTGCATCCCTACACCATGCCAGGAATGACAGAATTGAACCATTTATCTATCAGATAATGTGGATTAGCTCATAAATACATGGTAAAAAATTGGCTGCAAACGGTTGATGGAGTGCCATTGTGGAGACTGAGGCAGATAGGCTTTATTTTGTTTAACACTTTTTCTATGTGTTATCATGTTTTCTTTCGATTGGGCCGGCAAATGCAATCCATTCTGTGTTGATGGGGCCATCATCCTCCCACATCACTCCATCAGCGTTTCCTTCATCTCCCTTCACTCAAAACCAGTTTTATCCAGACAGGACACATAAGAAGAATAATGGCCGGCAGAGAGTTTTGTGCTATTTGAACATTTATTAGCCACTGCTTTATAATAGAGCACTGCTTAAGCGATAGGTTGGAAAAACACAAACTCAAACCTGACCAATAGTCTTGCTTCGTGGATTCAAACAAACATTACTGGTCTTGATTCAATTAATGCATTACCGGAACAATTGGATTACAGCAAACTTGGTGAGGCTCTCCATGTCTGAGAAAGAAATCTCATGTATTTATGGAAAATTATGTCACTGATAATAGCTTTTCTATGTTTACGCTAAATAGATACCATTTGTAACATTATGATATAATCTGATCAACTTGAGCATGGAGGATGAAGACGAAATCAACAGTAATTATTTGCAGGTAATATGATGCTTGATGAAAAAAAAAAAAAGAAAAAAGCAAAATACACAAGATAAGCTACACATGAATCAATGCAACATTTCTCAAGTAGATTAACTGTGTTTGATGGAGCCAGGAGCTTCATGATCAAACAGGATTTCAGGTGTTTTATGTCAGGGTCTTATTACAAAACTATCACTGAATATCAAACGCCAGAGTATCAGCTCATCAAACATCTCTGAGTCACTGGGCAGATGTTATGACTTTCATTTTCTGTAATATACCACAACAGGTAGAACACAACAAACTTTATTGAATCTGTCTTTAGTTTCAAACCATCTATGACAGGTCATAATTCAACTGATGTTCAAAAAGGGCTGCTCAGACATGGAAGCCGAAGAATTAATATCTGCCCTAAACCCCCTTCCACCCATTTCATGTAATCACTAACATGAATCAGTAGAGTTATAGATTTCATAGAGATCTCGTGTGACAGGTACAGCCAGCATTAGCCTCTTATCAGTATGCAGGTTTTGTCCATTGACAGCTCGTGTTGGCCCAGTAACTCTCTCCACATTCCCATGACATAAACAGAGCACTCTCAGCGTTGCTCTGTAAAACACAATTGAACTGGAGAGAAGGAAAGAATGCATGCTGACATCTTGACCTCAGCTTTGATGTGAAGCGTGCGTTCTGTACCTGGGCTCAAGGTCCAGACGCTTGAACCGGCCACGTGGCCAGACTTCTGCTGCTGATAAGCCTGGCTTTAGTGTAGTTGACATAATTCTCTTGGCTGGACACAACGTAGTCAATGCCTTCTCTCTTACTCACGCTGTTATCATGCAAGAGCAGAGGCTGTTTTCTGTCTGGCCAAATCAGACTTTTGTCTATTCCTGTTTTGCCAAAAGGCCTGGGGTGGGAGCATCAGTCTAAAGCACTAGGAATGAAAGAAAAAGGGCAGGAGAAAGAAAGGCAGAAAATTTTGGCCCAAAAAAAATTCCAATTTTAAAAAGATCTGACCACTAAGACACTATAATCTCACCAGGATTATTCATATATATATATATATATATATATATATATATATATATATATATATATATATATATATATATATATATATATATATTCACTCTATCACCCCGGTGTAAGCAGAGTAGGGTTGGGAATCAAAAATTCATTCTAGTTCTGAAATCGGATACTTAAAGTGTTAGTTCACCCAAAAATGAAAATGAGAATTTACTGTATGGGAGTAATTAATTATTCCATAAATTTATTCTAGTTTATAAAGTTATAAATATGGATTTTCTTTTTTTTTTTTTTACAAAAACACATCGCTTCGCTTCAAAAGGCTTTTATTAACCCCTTGGAGTTGTATGGATTATTTTTATGATGGATTGATGCAAAAATATCACTTACTATTCACTCCCATTACAAAGCTTGGAAGAGCCAGAATATTTAGGGCCCGAGCACCGATGGTGTGAGGACCCTATTGTAATTGCTTAGTCAATTATTCTTCTTCTCCAAAATGAATCACATTTTTGAGGGCCTAAACATGCTCGAAAACTCATGAAACTTTGCACACGCTTTAGAAGTGTTGAAAATTTATGCCTGATATGCGTTTCAGAATTAGGTGTGGCAAAATAGCTCGATAGCGCCACCTACAAAATTTCAATTAAGTGCCCTTCGCGCTACATTTCACGTACACGTATGAAATTCGGTAGGCACATGTAACAGCCCAATACCCACAAAAAACTCCCTGGGTGCAAAATCTAAAAACCCAAAAGGAAGAGAGATATTTTGAATTTGAAAGTTTTTGCCATTTGCAGACATTGTACTTTAACACTCAAACTCCTCCTAGTGCTTTGATCAGATCAACATCATATTTGGTCAGTCTAATCTAAAGGCCTTGGCAATGTTAATTTGCAAATATTTTGAGTTTTCGTTAAAGGGAAAAATGTTATATTACATGTTATATTAGAGTCCTAGCCTGAAGACTTCTACATGCCAATATTCAGTTTCAGTCATAGCACCACCAGTGGGCAACAGGAAAATCATATTTTACACTGTGATTAACTCCTCTTTGAGATTTACCAGATCAACATCATATGTTGTCAGTCTAATCTCAAGACCTTAGCGATGATAAATATAAAAGATCTTGAGTTTTCACTGAAGGGCGTGTCTTTGGCGGCCTGACAAAGTCTGATGTTTCGCCATGAAAGAGGAAGTTGTTGTAAGTCAGGCATACAGTGTCTGATCTCCCCCAAACTTCACATGTGTGATAAGAGTCCTGGCCTAAAGACATGACAATATTCAGTTAGTCATAGCGCCACCTGCTGGCAACAGGAAATGGCATGCTTTACACTGTAATTCACTCTCAGAAACACATTTGTATATGCCTTGAAGTACCAAACATGCTAGAAACACATTAAATCATGCAACATTTGGCTAAGTACTAATATGTGATTAACGCCACAAAACAGGAAGTTATTGTAACTCAGGCATACAATGTCCGATCTGCTCCAAACTTGACATGTTTGAGAACGGTCCTGCTCTGAACACTTCTACATGACAATATTCAGTTATATTTATAGCGCCCCCCACTGACAACTGGAAGTGATGTACAACGTGATGCACTACTAGCAACATACTAAAATATGCAATTGAGTAGTAAACATGCTACAAACATTCTAAAACATGCTAGCAACACTTAGCTGAGTGCTATTGCATGGTATTATCGTCATGAAACACGTTTGATAAGTGACCTGGCCTGAAGACATCCACATGCCAAAATGTAGTTCTGTCATGACAACTCTCGGAGTGTTTGGCATGGTAATGGGTACAACAATGTAGATGTGTTTGGTCTTGGCCCTTTCATTGCTGCGATTGCAGATTTAATTTTTTAAGATATCTCTGATTGTGTTTAACTGAAAGAAGAAAGTCATATACACCTAGGATGGCTTGAGGGTGAGTACATTATGGGATCATTTTTTTGGGTGAACTATCCCCGTCAGGAATCATATACTTGTAATAAAATTAAATTTTCAATTTTGCTTATCAATTCTTGTTTGCACATTTTAATGTGAAGTACAAGAAGATGCAAAAGAGAATTCAGCACTCACACCATGTGCTGTTTTCTTTGTGCACACATTGAGATCTGCCTTTCAAATTAGTGTGCGATACTGAATTGAATTCTCATATGCAGCTTTTTGCGCTTGAACGCACAAATGCGGCAAACATTATGTCAAAATATCCTCGTAAACACAGTCAGTTTTTTCTTAAGTGAACGTAAACAGTTGAGAAAAAAAAAAACGCATATTGCATCATGCATGAGGTTTTAAAGTGACAGCAGCCTAATAAACCTGCTGCAGTCTGTGTCATCAACGATAATCAAAGAACAAAAGGAAAAGAAAATCACTCACTGATCTTGACTGAATAACTTTAATATGGATTAATCTATATATTATTTATAAAAAGAAAATGCAATTTCTGTACCTGAACTTTCTTCAGTTGTATTTATTCGTGCTATTGGTAATTTTTATTACTGTTTACTTGTATGTAAAAATGTTTGAAATTTATTTTAGTTAGTCTAGTTGTTTTTGCTGTGGTATTTTTGTTAAAACCATAGGAAAATGTTAGTGTTCTTTAGGCTGCTAATTTTTGTTCATGGAAAATCAGCTGCAACAAAACATTTTGCCAAAAGACACAGAATAAATATGTTAGATATAAATGTTTGACTAAATATTTTTACAATGTTTTTGGAATCGCTAAAACACCTAAAGCAGAGTGAAATTTATTCGCTTGATCAGAAAAACAATTGGGGCTCTAAAATAATATAAAAAGGTTTTGAAGTCTTAGTCTTTAGCTGGCTGCAGTGCAGGACTTGGTGGTACTCTAACATAAAACACCTTTGGTAACACTTTATAATAACTGCACACTATGAAGCATTAGTTAAGCATTAGTTAATAGTTATTTCATCACTTATAAAGCATTAATAGACATTAGTAAGTAGTTTATAAATACAGCTATAATTGCTTTATTCTTGATTTATAAGCATATCTATAATGTGTTTAATAATTGTATTTTCATACTTTATTAATAATCAATTTATCATTTCTTAATTAAGTATTACATTATTTACAAACCAGTTATTTAGGAGTTGTCAGTAGTTCATTTAGTAAGTGTAAGTAAATGATTAATAAACTATTTAAACATTCATTTATACATCTTATTATTTAGTCATATAGTAATAGTTACTAAGTGTGTTAGTAAATGTTTTATTAACACATATTCCTACTGCAATTCATGAGTAATTCAGGTAGTTATAAAACATTTAGAAGCAGTCAGTTAACTATTTTTGTGAGCTCATCTAAAGTGAGGACTATTTATGCTTCGTAAAGCTTTTATAAATGAGATTTAAAGGTTCAGTGATCTTCTGCACTGCTGTTCTCTAATGTTTTAAAGTTAGTACCGAGGTAGTTTTGACACTAGGAATATGTTAATAAAGCATTTATTAACACACTGAGTACCTAATACTATATGTCTAAATAATAAGATGCATAAATGTACATTTAAATATTTTATTAATCATTTACTTACACTTCCTAAATGATCTTATGAACCACTGACAACTCCTAATTAACTGGTTTGTGAATAATGTAATACATAATTTAGAAATGATAAATTGATCATTAATAAAGTATGAAAATACAATTATTAAACTCATTATAGATATGCTTATAAATCAAGAACAAAGCATTTATAGCTGTATTTATAAATGGCTTACTAATGTCTATTAATGTTTTATAAATGATGAATTAACTATTTACTAATGCTTAACTAATGCTTCATAGCGTGAGTTATTCTAAAGTGTTACCACACCTTTTTCTATTAATTATAGAAATGAATTATAGAAAAGTCTTCATCAGCTTTCCACAATGCCTTCTTTGCTGTGTTGTGTTGATTTGTGTTTTAAATCATTTATTTTATTTCTATTTGCAGGGCTGCCATTTATTATATTCTGGCCTCTCTTACAGAATGATTGCTAAGTAAAATAATAGCACACCTTTCCTTAACAAGAAGCTTGATTTGAGGAATCGTTCATATCCGTAGCAATAAAGTATCATGCTGAAGTTTAATACTTAGGGTTTGTTCAGCAATTGTTCAGCAATATCACACTGAAGGGAATAAATTGCTTTTCTGAATGATTATAGCTGTGTTTGTGATAAAGTTCCAGTTTGTGAAAAGATATAACCCAAAAAAGCTGCACCAGCCAATAAGGACCACAGGAGGGCTCTACTTTACATTGTCTTCCTTTTACTGAGGTCACACATGGATCTCCCATGAGAGAGATCTGCCCCATAGTTCCTCACTTCACACTGACCTTCACAGATCCTGACGTTTTTTGACAAATACATCTAATCATGGTCTAATCCTGACAACTTGATATTGTCATATGTGGTTTTAACATCGCAGATCATCTCTATGTGGACTAGCACTCTAGGCTTTTCTCCTGAAAATGCACGTTTTTCAAGGAAACAGACACAGAACCTTGTTGGATCGCTTATTCCACAGGCTGAGCCAGGAAAACAACATAAAGCCCATTCTGTGAAACAATCACATGGCACACGTAATCTTGAAGCTCAGACAGTAGAGATCAAAATGCTGGCACAGAGATGCAAGGCTGCTCTAAATATGCAGGGTTTAGGAGCATTTCTGACAAAGTGCTCTCCCTCGTGTGGGATGGAGACTTGTGTACAATTTCATGTTCAGCATTCTTAGGTTATATTAGAAGTGCTTTAAAATGACCACAGTCTCAATGTATTACATGTGGGATGCATTGAAAGACACATTTAAAATGTGTAGGCCTCTTCTGGGCTTGTACAGAATTTATTTTTAAATGTCTTTCAAGGTACACAGATGATCACATTTAAATTCATTTTCCAGCTTTCTGAGCATTATGACAACAATAATCCTTTGTATATATGATACTGCACGGATTGCTGTGAGGAACAGACCCTAATTTGATTGTTGTTCCCAACCAAAGAATGGGACACTCAAATCCTGCACTCATCTACAGCTTTAAAGGATTAGTTCACTTTAAAATGAAAATTTCCTCATGATTTACTCATCCTCAAGCCATCCTAGGTGTATATGACTTTCTTCTTTCAGATGAATACAGTCAGAGTTATATTAATAATCACCCTGATGCTTCTAAGCTTTATAATGGCAGTGCACGGACACCACCTGTTTGAAGCTCAAGAAAGTGCCTCCATCCATGATAAAAGTACTCCACACGGCTCTGGGGCGTTAATAAATGCCTTCTGAAGCTAAGCGATGCGTTTGTGTAAGAAAAAATATCCATATTTAACAAGTTATGAAGTAAAATTACTAGCTTCTGCCAGACTGCCTTCCATATTCAACTTACGAAGAAAGTGTAATGCCTCTCGCAGTTCAAAATGCTTTCTCTACGTCCTACCCCTTCCATATTACTCTATTCCTACCCCTTACGAAACGCGACATCAGTTACGCTTTCTTCATAAGCTGAATATGAAAGGCGGTCTGGCGAAAGCAAAATATTTTACTTTACAAAGTTTAATATGGATCATTTTCTGACACAAACACACTGCTTTGCTTCAGAAGGCCTTTACTAACCCCCCCGGGAGCCGTTTATGATGGATGGATGGATGGATGGATGGATGGATGGATGGATGGATGCACTATTTTGAGCTTCAAACAGGTGGTTTCCATCCACTGCCATTATAAAGCCCTGGAGCATCAAGGTGATTATTAATATATCTCCGATTGTATTTGTCTGAAAGAAGAAAGTCATATACACCTAGGATGGCTTGAGGGTGATTAAATCATGGGGTAATTTTCATTTTGGAGTGTCTATTTACACTAAGTGCAAATAGCGTCCCTTGTTGGCAAATGCTATTTACACCAGGTCCACCCACCAACGTCTGGTTGGGCCACTCAAGGTAAAAAAAAAAAAAAAAAAAAGGGGAAAAAAGCGAAATTTGACATCTTCAATGGTGTAGCAGTAGCGAATTAAGGCTCGCAGACTTGGCTTTTAATGAAAATTGACACGGATTCGAATCCACCTTTTGCCGAGCTGCATTTATTTTCAATAAAAATGAAAATAATGTTCTAAAAGTGGAAACAAACGAACAAGTGTTTAATAATATTAAAAGTGTTTATTGGGTAGGGTTAAGGGTTTTACAAGCTGTAAATATAGTAGTCAGCATTTGAAGTGGATCAAAAAAGTTATTCAAAGTTGTCCTAAGAACTAAGTTGTCCTAAAAAGAAGGTTTTAGGACAACTTTGATGAAAGGTTTTGATCCACTTCAAATGTTGACTTCTGTAGAATATATATATATAGCTATTTTCACTTAGTGTAAATAATAACTGTTTTACACTTGGTGTAAATAGCATCTATCGCTACTAGCAATTAGTGTAAATAGCCGCTGCCTTTTCATTTTAAAGTGAACTAATCCTTTAATGTCAAATTGACATGCATTGACAGAAATCTGCTTACCAGCAGTGCCAGTAAACCAATGTGAAAGGGCGCTTTTAGTATCATCATTCAGTCTCTTTCAATTTCTCGCCTGAAAGAGATTTCTGTGCTGTCAAGTGAAGATTAAGGCTGGAATACATGACTTTTGCTCTGATTTTTGCCCCAATTTGCTGTCTGGACAAGTCGACAATTGTTGCGGAAAGTCTGCGCTAGTCTGTAGATTTTGGGTAGTTGAGTTGACAGAAATAACAGAAAAAATTGCAAAATGTAAGATGGGCACAGAGTCTGATTTTTAGCTTCAGACGAATCCACTAGTGCTTAAGTACCGCCTCTGGCTGCCATCCGGAATTCAGAGACCCACGGTCACCTATGTAAATAGCAATACAAGCAAAGTCAAATAATGTAGTACCGGCAGAAAATAAATTATAACCCACAACTCTTAATCATGAGTGTTTGCTTTATATTAATTAGATTCCAGTGATGAATACTGCATTATTTCAAACCAGCTTGACATTCAAAAAAACACTGTTTATTTATTTCTTAAATCAATAGTCTATTCTGCAGTTGAGCAGCTAATTAAGCTACCAAATGAAACTCAAGCATGAGAGTTCAAGCAATGATTATGTGAGAACAACTTTCCTAAAATGATGGGGGTTATTGATGGAGCACATCTCCCAGTCTTACCCTCCTCAGAAGGATTTAACAAAAAGAACTTGTTTTCAGCTTGTTTATATTTAAAAACGAGTGAAAAGATCTGCAGTAAAACAAAACACACTTGTATTAACTTAAAAAACATGACGACAATATTCATTGAGAATGTGATTTTTTTTTTTTTTTTTCACATATTTAAGATGTCATGTCAAGTTTAAAGTTGGTCAACTTAGAATGGTTTCAAGATGCAGTTTTGAGTTTCCTTCTGTTCCTGGTTTTGAATGCATGAACACCGTGTGAACGACTCTTCACTCATTCTGTGGCTGTAAGTGCAGTTTGGAGAGGTATGTTGCTCGCAGTCCATTGACTACAAACTTTCAAACCTCAATGTGTTACTTGATGCTTGAATTTTCTTAGATCATAACTATATAAGGATTTCAACTATTTGATCTTAATATGTCCAATTAGACAAAGTAACGCTTTCCTTTGTTTTTACACGCTTACTTTTTTTGCTCTAACGAGTGATTCTTATTAGAGGAAACTTTTGATTCATCCAACCTAGAGCTGCTATGCTGAATTGTGATGTAATGGGACACATTAAAATGAAATCCAGATGGTCACATTTCTACCCAGATATTAAGTACTGCATGTGTACTGCATGATACATGCATTCACACACTTAAGAGTGAAATATAACTTACATAGCATCATTAACTGCGCTGCTCAACAGTGCCTCGTAATGTACTAAAATTTCATTCAGGGGAATCAGAACATTTCAGAGCAAAACTAGAAACAGTGGAGTGAAAGTAAAAAGCTGTAAAAGAGCAGACATAAAAATGAAAGAAAAAAAAAAAAAAACATTTCCCAGGAGTTGAACAGGCTGCCTCTGGCAATCAAATACAAAGCCCTTGTTGTAGAACAGTTCTTGTGGTAACTGGCAATTGTCAGTGTTGCTCTGGTGTGTCTGCTTAATGTTGTGTGTGCTGGCACAGACGCTGTTCATAATGGGAACGGAGGGCATTTGGGATCGACCCAGGAAAACGGCATCAACCCCCAATGTTCAGACTAAACTCGTTACTTCAAATCAAACAACCAGTGGTGATTTTAGTTTAATATTTGTACCAACAAGGTGATTCTGTTGCAGTGGGTCTAAATAATAGTCAAGAAATGGTGCATATTGTGTCTAAATGGTAAACAATAAGCAATGTTGAAAGAAACTGTAATTTGTAGTAAGCTAGCAGTGATGTGTTTGTTGAATATCTGCATTTTTGTTTGACGCAGTCTGAAAATTTTGCAGACCCATCCAGGCACCACACAGGAAGGATGACGTGAAGTTTTACAATAACAAAAATCAGATTCTTTGTTCACAAGCCACGGTCATGGCTGGTGAGATTCCTTCTTGGCGGTCTTTGTTAAACTGTCATGCGCTGAAGGGTTCACCCTTTCTGAATCACCAAAGACAAACATGCGTCATAACATCTTGACGGATATAAGAGGCCGTGGTACAGATTCCAACCACAGCAAGAGTATGTGGCATAAGCATGGTCAGTGAGTGCACTAAATCTATTGTTGCTTCTGTAATGTTCTAATAACTTTAGAGCACTGAAAGCAAAAAATGCAGTGCAAAATGAAATAATCAAACATGTCTGACGTTAATGGTGCATTCCTGTCATGTCGGAATTACTGTAATACGACATGACGAGTCAGAGATTTTGTCTTTGTAGAATTGTAAATTCTGCAAGAACATGAATACTTTTTACAATTCGGAATCATGTAATTATGGTAATTCCGGTATGCTGTGAATGCACCAGTATCACACAGCTATGGGGACCAATGAGATTTCATAGTGGGCGTAGCTAACCAAAATATCACCCCTCTTTTGTTGTGGCTGATTAAACATAAACCCAGATTAACACGAAAGCGATTATCACTGTATGTTGAGAAAGTCAAACTAACGTATTTAATGATTAATCTACCATACTGTGTGTTGAAATAATTTATGTGAGTAATCCCCGAGTCAATATTCAGAAATATCTTTTAGTGTTTTCTGGAACTTAAGGCTGTTTTAATAACCATATGGACATGGAATCCATAAAGTGTTTATATAAGCATCTATATGCCCAGACATGTAAATTCGTCCCACACAGAGTTATGTGTTTGAGGAGCAAAAAAGCAAACAAGAAACTAAGCAAAGAGACTGAAATCATGAATTCACAGTCCATAGGGCTCTGAAAAGAACCAACAGGAAACCATAAATCACATGTTTGAGAGTTGCTGCATGCAATGTCATGCACTGTCCCATAAGCCATTCATAATGTGTTAGGATAAAAAATAAATAAAAATGAGATAATAAACTGTCTTGTAGTAAATTTTCTGGACAAGCTGCCCAAAGTGTGTGTAATAAATCATAAATAATAACAAACACACAAGACTGCTGATGTTTATTAGAGCTGAAAAATAAAAGGTAACACAGGTGCAATTTCACCCTCAACTATGTGACTGTTCCAGGACCACATGCAACTTAGCAGACATGTATAAATAAATGTGAAGGAGATGTCTGTACAGTTGGTACTCATAAAAGTGAGTCAAAGCAAAAAGGTTCATATTTACAGCAACAAATGAAATCTATGACTCATTCTTGAATAACTCATTGCTGTTATTTGTGGTGTAAATGGCCAAAGAGAGAAAGCTAATGCACTGTCCTGTCCTGTTTGTTATCGACATGCTCAGATGGAAATGTCTGGAGTTAAATATGGTCTTTAAAAGAGTGTAAACATTACTGCCTTTGCTTGATTATTCTAGCTAAATTAGCTATTGAGAATCCTTGGGAACTATTTATTTAAAAAAGGTAGCTCTAAGGGCAGAAACATAATCATTCAAATTATACTGTCCTGTTGCATGCCTCTTGCGTTATTGTGATTGTAACAAACCTCAGTACTCAAGGGGGCGATAGAGCTACCCTTCAGATATCTATCTATAAACCTGATAATAAACTTGCTCTGCAAACATTTCTTCAAACTAAAGTTGACCTTTAAAGAGTAAAAACCCCTTCACACTAGTGATGTGTCGTTCTTGAACGATTCGTTCATTTTGAACGAATCTTTATTGTGACTCGGGAAGAACGAGTCATCTCGGGGGGTGATTCGTTCAGTCGCGCATGCGCCATATTCTATAGGTTCTGTGCTGCTAGTAGTAGTTCACCTGTTTCAGTCAATGCAGTCTGAGCCGGAAAGAGAATTGATTAGTTCTTTTCATGAGTCTTTCGGGTTTTTGAGTCGTTCCTTAATCACGTGACAGACCCATACGCT
Source organism: Megalobrama amblycephala (assembly GCF_018812025.1). Lineage (NCBI taxonomy): Eukaryota > Metazoa > Chordata > Actinopteri > Cypriniformes > Xenocyprididae > Megalobrama > Megalobrama amblycephala. Next base: position 2,256,171 of record NC_063059.1, on the reverse strand, counting down.
AAACCAATGTCATTTAATTTATGTCATTATGTCCTTTTTGAGCAATCTTCTTATACATATATTAGACCAACAGGTCAAGTCTGCCTAGGAAAAGCAGTTATTATACCAGCAAACTCAAAATTGGAGTAAAAATGAACAAACTAGGCTATAAATACTTTGTATTGTAGGCTTGGATTATTATATTATTATATAGCCTAGTGTTTATTTACAGATAGACAGTCAAAAAGATAAATTAATCAATATTTTATTTATAACAGGGCTTTATTTATTTATAAAATAATAACACACCACAGATCCTCAAGAAACAGTAACAAAAACATGACAGAAATGTCAGAAATAGTGTATGGGTCTGTCACGTGATTAAGGAACGACTCAAAAACCCAAAAGACTCACGAAATGAACTAATCAATTCTCTTTGCGGCTCAGACTGCATTGGTTTAGCATATGGGAATGACTTAAACCCGAAGAATTGTCAGACAAGGTGAGGTGAGCTTATCATAAACTGAAGACCCAGGTAAAGAATGAATTAATCTTTTCTGCATCTTATAGCATTGTAGTTTTGTATTGTTTGTAGTGTGATCAACGTTTGCATAAGTAGTAGATGTGTTGGGGAAGTAACACATAACATTTTAATTACATTTTGCTAAAATGAACGAAATGAACGAAATGACTCGAAAAAAGATTCGTTCATTTTGCTGAACGAGACTCAAAAGTCCGAGTCGGTAAAATGATCCGAACTTCCCATCACTACTTCACACCATGAATGGTAACTATATTAGCGTCCACACCAGCAGACGATATTGTTCTGTTTATTCTAAGTGTGTGCTGCAGTTCTGTCATCTGCCGCTTTAAATGATCAAGCTCTTTAGAGTTTGGTGGATTCTGATTGGTTGTCATGGTTCTTAAAGGTGCTATAGAGGATGTTTTCGACGACTGAGAAACCAAAGACTGTTAGTGAGTTTTTGAAATGAGCGCATGCGTAAGAACAACCCCCCTCCTTTTGAGGGAACGCCTCCCAAAACTCGTGCACGAGTATTGGAACACGAGTGTTTACCACCGGCATTCGCTGTGTCGTGTTAGTGGATTCATTATGTCGGACTCACCGCAGGTAACTCATAATCTGCAGTTGTTATTCCTGTCTCCTGACAAAAACATTGCATGCGGCGCCTGTGGAGTGTGAAAAGTTACTGGAGCGCACAGCCACGCTCGTCTCTCACAAGGAACGTCATGGCAGTGATTGACAAGCCAGAGGACCAATTGTTTATGCGATGATCACACAAACTATTGGCTGATGTTTTTAAGGCCCTACCTCGTGCACAGATGATGTATATTGATATTATATCTTTTAGTGCACCTAATAAATAGTCTTTTATCAGTTAGTAAAGACAAGTAATATTGCAAAACTGTATAAAACAAAACATCCTCTATAGCACCTTTAAGCCCAGGGGATACTTCAGCCGTCCGCGTTCGTGCACCGTCTGCATGACGTAATTTTCGTACACCCCGTTCGTGCGCAGCCCAAATTTCGAGACTGTGCGGACGGTGCGAGTGCAACAACGCATGCGCAAGCAGGAAAGAAGAGTCCACTAGGTGGCAATACGCACAGTACTGAGCACAATGTGCAGTCATCCAAGAAGAGTGTGTAAATAACTATTCAAAAATAAGACGAGTAAACTCAAAAGCATGCCTTCTCCATCGTTTTTGATTCCTGTTTTCTTAGTGTATCTTCTGAACTTTGCTGCAATGGTGGATGCACTATTTTTCTTCTCTGATCCTGCCCAGCGAATGTCCGGTTGATGACACGATGTCTGGTAATAGTATAGAAAAAATTGCACTGCGCATGTGTCGAACTCTGTCTTTCGCGCGCATCCTTGGTCTAGTATACTTTGAAAGATTGCGTCCGGGCACGGAAAGTGAAGTATACCCGGGGCTTTAGAGCAAGGCTGAAATTGTCTTGCCTAATATAAACTGCTTTCTGAGAAATGTCAGAACCATAGCATCTACATTCACATACATGCATAGCCTCCTGAGAACCACAAAAAGAAAAGTTTTGTGAATTTAGTATTTTTCCATGTCATTACATTGTTTAGAGCATAAGAAACAAATGGGGGAAAACATTTTTTCGAAAAAGATATTTTATACATATGTTATGCTATGTCCTCTGTAGTGGACACAGGACTTTAAAAAGACATTAAATGACATGTATAGGCAAAAACAATGGTGTTTTTTTTTTTTTTTTTTTTCCACTAATCAATTTTTAGGTTTCTTTTTTTAAATCAAACTTCGTATAAATTTGATTCTCAACTATGTTATGAAAGCTATAATGGAATTAATTTATATACCATTTTACTTTATGCAATGTGGGTAAAATGGCCATAAATGGGTAATCCCATTCAAAACAATGTATCTAATTTGCATATTAACATGTTCTTAGGACAACATCTAATGAAAAAAAGAAGTGTAATGGGAATGGGAGTAATAATTGACAATATTTTCATGATAATATCTAATATTTCAAAGGAATATTGATATATAGTTTCTTTCCCTATTCACTTGCCATCTCCAAATGCGCTCTTTACAGGACATCCAGACTTAAAAGTGTGTCATGTATGGTGTCAGACATATCCTCTAAAATATAATGTCCATTACAGTGGACAAAAGTCTAGAGGTCACAGGAGGATAGGATATTTTTCAGGCCTAAGAGATGATTGAATTTGTGTGCAATGTGGTAGAGTTTTATAGAATAGCTGCAAACAAAATCCAGTCATCCCATGACCGCTAAATAATAACCTGAAAGTATGTGGACCTCTGTGTGAGAATGCTATTAAAGTGTTTACTGAGGACCTTGTGAGTTTGTAAAGTGATTGTAGGAAAATAATGATCAAAACTTGAAAAAATAAACCAAATACCAATGGAGAACAAATACTTCAATGGAGAATCATGCATGTACTGACACACTGCTGCTGCTTACATGGAGAATCATGCTTTTTTTTGCTCTGCCAAGACTGCTGACTTTAGCTGGAATCCAATCTTGGCATAAATATTCAGATCACTGGACAATGAGAGTTAACTGGTTCTTGTATCCAATATGTACGTACATTTATATTACTGACACAATGACACTGAGTGCATGAAAATCAGTGCTTTTTTGCTAGATCAAATTTCAGTATTTCCAGTCAAATGGATTGTCAACCGCAAGTGGTGTAATAAATGAACACCACATCAAAACTTGGGATTTATTTGTTTTACCACAGCAAGAAAAGCCGTGTAGGAAAATCCATCTTAAGCTGGTAGCTGCGTTTTGGAACATAGTAGCTGGTTTCTAGCTACTAGACTTTCTTGGACCAGATTAAGATGGTCAAGCTGATTCTTGGAACATGGTAACTGATCAATTAGCTAATAACACGGGGTGTGTTTTCCAAAAGCATTATTAGCCAAGTATGACCACAAATTCCGTTCAATTGTTTTGGTAATGACGGAACTTGGGACCATAGTTGGCTTTGGAACACGTACCTCAGTTTGGTCCAGCTAGGGTTTTTAGTTGAACCAAGCTGGTTATTGGCTAGTTGACCAGATACCATGTTCCTTAACACAGCTAGTAGCATTAGCAGTTTTATCCAACAAAAGTGTTGTCTTTGGGGCTGTGACAAGTAAAATCCTAAAAGTATGGGGAACTGGCGGTGCTGTGCTCAATGCGGTACAAAGCATTGTGGTAGTGGATGTAATGACCACCAGAGTGGAGGATTTCTGAGGAAAGTGACTCAAAACCTCATTCATGGTGGTGAGATAATTGAGCTGATGGTGGCTTTTAAGTAAAATGTCTGCCTGTGATGCAAACATGACTTGCAAAATCTTCTGTACAACATTTGATGGCAGGCACAGGTCAAACCCATATTTCTGTATTGTTTTAGTTGTGATTATACTATTAATTAATTTCATCTGAAGTTTTAAATAACTAAGTAAAAATTCAAACTGGTGAAACATTTTGAAGGATCAAAGGATTTGTCTCCTGTTTCAAAGGATCTATAAGCAAATCAGTTAAGAAGAGCTTGTGTACATTGCAAAACAGAAACGTTTAGACATGAAAACCAAGAAAAATGCCAAATAATAGCATCATCATAAGAAGTTTAATAACATAATTTGTTCAATAACAGGGGTTATGAGGAGAGCTCTTTCAATTGGACAGTTAATAGCAACTTGAATGAAAGTTCAAAAATAAAAAAATACTGTTTTAAATACTTTCATGCTCATTTGGGAACTTGCATGTCAAAATAAAAAAATGTCATTGCAGTCAGGGGCACGAAATATTGTAGACAAAAGTGATACCATGTACTTACACCAATTGCTGAAAGAAAATTAATTCGATCAAAGTCACTGGCCACTCATTCTGCTTGTTAACTGCAGGTTTCATCACTCATGGTCAATTATCACTTGTAGAGTGAATCTATTTTATTTCACTAACTGCTTCAGTGTTACTTTTACTTTAGATTGAGACCATATAAAAACTGAGTAGTGATCATTTAACACTTAGGATTTTGATCTGCCAATAATCATATAACTGTTACATGTACTGTGTCCTGTGACCTAGTTTTTCCCCAGTCTGTCTGATTAGTTCATTTGATCCACCTGTGTCTCGTTAATCATCCCATCACCTTGTTTAGTTCCTTTGTGAGTCACATGTATTTATACCCTGTGTTTGCCTTCACTCATCGTCCGTTCTCGTTAATGTTTATGTGTGTATGTGCTTTCGCTCCTTTGTTATTATTAAAAACCCATCTTTGTGGATCTCCGAGTACGCCTCATCTCTCTAGCATACACCAACTGTAACAATAACCTGCATCATATGTTTTTCTTAAATAACTTATTACTCTTCATTTAGTCAAATTAATTGGATAATTATCTTGGTCTTTATTTAACTGTGTTCAAAAGAAAATGAACTGTAACTTATGAATACTAATGACAAAAAAATGACATTTACGTCTAAGGAAACATTGAAATGTCAGGTTTTAAATCGTGCAAGTCAAATCGAAAACAAACATTCTGTGTTTATGTAATTTGTATGAAAAGAGAGCCATGTCAGAAGTCTGTGATTCAGCTCATTATCCGCTAATGCGGCCACGCCCACGGAGCCAGCGCTATTCAGACGCAAATTCAGTCAATACATGCATTCATCGTCTCAATCGTGTATTTATTGTCTTGAAAAGTGTTTATTTGGATGTTAAAGCAATGGTTACCGATCTCTAGAAGACATGCCGTTAGTTCCTAGTTCCTTTTCTTCTTTATATGAATTTGTGGACTAAAGGTGTACAGAGAGCGCCCTCCGGCTGCAAGTATGAATTAAAAACACCATTCCTGAAATGTCCTCTTCTTCTTTAGAATAATTTGTGGACTAAATGTGCACAGAGAGCGCCCTCCGGCTGCAAGTATGAATTAAAAACACAGTATCCAGCACTCATAGTGATGACAATAAATATTACTTCTCAGTATAGAAAATTGACATAAATATATAAGAATCCATCAATATTTCTCCAAATGTGCATGCTTTTAAGCTAAAAGCCTATATGAAATGCCACAGAGATAACATAATTGTTCAGACACTTTGCATCACAGAAATAAATTATATTTTAAAGAATATAATAGAATACAATTATTTAAATTGTAATAATATTTCACAGTATTGCTGTTTATGATGAGCTGAGACATGATTACAGAGGGTTTTCACAGCCTACCTGACTGAAAGGCCTCATTAATATGCAAGTCATTTCAGGTCATTATTATGTGATTCTTTTGTCTTCTCAGGTGTAAATGGCCCATTATTCATGCAGATTCACGCCTCCACGCATACTGTGTTTCTTGACAAAAAGTGTCTTACAAAATTTAAATCTCTCTATTGTTTTATATGAAAGAGTAGTCAGCATAATTTTTACATAATTCTGAAGCAAAAACTCTAGTCTACAACCTCCAATACCCAAAAGTCTTGTGAACACAGATTTAATATACTTTTTTGGCCTTATTTCAGTGACTTACGTTTTTTGTTTTTTCAATAACCACGCATAAACATTATTCCTTCAAAAACATGTACATATATGTTCCTTACATATTATTGTAGCCTAGTTTGTGCTGAATACAGTGTAATGACACTGTTGTCATTTATATGTTTATGAACAACTGAAAAAAGCACAAATGTCAGGGCATGTCAAAACTTCTCCAAGCCCCAAATCAGCCTCAGACTCCAGAGGGTTAAACTACACACCTGTTCCCCGTTTTGTTGATTAGATTCACTTGTGTATTTAAACCTTCAGTTCACCCAGTTCTTTGTTCAGTGTTGTGTACAACTTTGTTTTACGTTATTGTTTCTGACTACTCCTGTTATCTCACGTGTGTTCCTGTTGGATTTTTAAAAGACTGTTATTGTTATTCTCTTGCACTGTGCGATCATTGCAATCGCCCAACCGTGACACACAGTCTTTTTTGGTTTGTTTTGTTTGTTTGTTTTTAGCCTTAGCTCAGTGCCTGAGAATTCTACAAGAGACATGGTGTCTCTTTCATCTCCTTTTCAGCAATCATCTACATCTATTTCTTGGCCTAGAACAAGAACAGTCTGCTCAACAGTCTCAATGTTATGGACTACCATGGGAGAATTCTGGCTGCCTCAGCTCAAATTCTATCCTTCCATTTTCTTTTATGGATGTCAACAATTAGTTTTTCAGGGTTTGCGTTTCCCTTAGGTCGTAATACCTTATGGAGAGTGGCCAATGTGTTCCTCAAACTACAGTATCTATGGTTGCTGGGCAAACCAGGACAAAAAATACCTTCGGTACTTTATCCAAAAAATGTAATATAATAATATAATGTATTTCATTGAATGATGACTTTATGAGGATATACTGTATGTATTGTTTTAGGTATTGTTTTTCTCTTAACTGGAGCATATCAGCTAGCCATTGTTTAATACATGTCAAAATCATCTTTGCAATCATCAAACTTGGCTGTACCAACAAAACTATTTCCTTTTTTTAAGCTTTGAATTTACACCTTTAGGGACTGTGCTACTTTAGTGCTTTTGCCATGCAATATTCCCACCACACTACTTGAGGTCAGAGTATAAGGAACTCCCCTCCCCAAATGCTGACATTCAGTACAACATGTATTATTCTTATACTGCATCTAAGTAAATGCTAGATTTAAATGCATAAGTTACCCACATTTTTGTTTAATTTTTGTGCAAGCTTGGGTTAAGACTGAACTCAGAAGTCGCAGTGGGAATTTTATACTTATTGCTCTAGTCAGTTTTTCAGACATCACTCTCGCTGTCAGTAATTCTCTAAATAAACGAAAGAGAGTGTTTGGTGCTCATGGCGAAACTGTGTTTGTAGTCCTTCAAATTTTTGTTTCCAGATCCATTTTTGTGGCTTAATGCAAGTTTGACAGTTCTTTGTTCTCCTGCTATAAAGCAGCCTCTTTTCATTACGTACAGTTTTTATTATTATTAATATTATTATTTTGCTGTTTCACAGTATTTTTAAGGCAGATGTTGAATAGCTCCCCCCAAAATAAAAACTGTCATTATTTGGTCACCTTCATGTCACTCCAAACCAGGGCCATGTACAGCCCCTCCTTGTATTCAAACTGACAAGATAACAATCAATAACAGAAAGAGGGTGTCATACTCATTTCAATTTGAGGGTTAAAGTCTGGTTGATTCACTTCTACCTTTAGAAGTATATTGGGCCTACATAAGTTGATAAAAAAATGAATATTAATCTGTGTCAGGCTCGGTCGCTCCTCCTGGCGCAGACTCTGACGTCACAGCAGGGTCGTCGTCTCCATCTGCAGTGGGTCTCTGGTTGGGAACTGGGTTTGGAGGGGTTCTGAATCGGGACCGCTTGAACTCCACGCATTTCGGTATGGCCTCCCTCCAGTTCAAGCTGGTGGTATCTGGAAGCTCACAAGGTCCATTGTAGCTCACCCCGATCCAGTACATCTTCCTTAATTCCTCATCCTCCAGCCGGCTGTTGACGGCGAAAAAAAAAAAAAATCGTGAGGAATACACAAAAAAGTCATGGCTCTCTTGAGCCAAGGCGATGAATTTGGCCCATTCATCCATTTAGAGCGGTCGGTTATTCGGAATGCTGGGAAGTATAGTGCAGGAACCGGTGACTGTAACAGGGTATCCTATTCCTACCAAATCTATCAACATTCCGAAACAATTTTCTGCAAATACATTTATGGTTAAAAGTACAAGACTGGGTTTGTCTTAGAAGGCATTGCATGTTTCAGGTACATCAAAGCTTAAAGTAACGTGCAAGACATTTAATCCACACATATGCTAGATGTCCTGCAATGCAATACCCTTATAATAATGATGCCAAAAAAGCATTAATAAAGAAAGGAAAATGAAAGAAATGGCACCTGTCAAGACAGCTGTCAAGTGCTGAATATGAAATAGGATCACAAACACTTTTCGTTTTTCTGCCAAATGGTAAATGAAAGGAGGTACTTAACCCTTGGAAAATGTTGATCATCAATGCAAATATTATATGGGATACATTGATATTTTTGAATTTAATTTGCTCATCTCTGATGGCCCAGGAAATTGTCAGATTAATCAAATCAGATATGTATTTTGGGGTGGTTGACTGATAACCAGAGGATTGCTGGCTTGAGCCCTTGTGTCAATGAGCAAGATAACAGTTAAGCTCAGTTCAATCCAGGAGTATTTTCCTCATGCAAAAGTTTATTATTATTATTATTACTATTATTTGTTTGTTTGTTTGTTTTCAACTAATCTGCAAGCTCTAATCTGATTGGCCGGTTTTACCCAATTTCTGAGTGTCAGGGTTTTATCAGAGCACGGGTTGAGGAGGAGCCACGGGATCCTCAAGCCCCGGAGGAGATGGCTCACAGTGGTCCCACGATGTAACCATGTCAATGAGAGGAGGTGATGGTGGTGTAGCGGGACTGATGGGTGACAGCTCGGTTTTATCAGAGCACCCTTGAATCAGAAAAGCTGCATAACTGCTGTTTGGCTCTTTAGACAAGGAACAAATCACTGGGCTTGACCAAGTTTGTAAGGTTAAAGGCATTGCTGAAAGTTGTCTGTACACCTGCTCTGGGAGGAGACTACTGCCGTGCCATTATTTGGTTTAGCCCCTAAAGTATTCTTGTTCAGAATAAGGATGTGGATGTCTGGTTCTGCGAGACTACATGGCTGCTTAATTTCACCACATCACATTTGGATATGTTGATGACAAATGGAATCAACAGCACTGCTTCATATCAAGACAAGTGATGATGTATTCAGTTAACTTACATTGTGGCAAATCAGACAACATGAAAACATGGAGGCCACAATTCATTCAAGATATGAATAAATAACCAGATTTCAGATACTTTCATTGTATTCTCATTACTGCAGCTTCAGCGGCCAATTATGAGTCAGTGATCCAATTCTCAAGTGATCTAAGCCATTCGTTCTTCGAGAATAACAGTACAAACTCTGTTTCTCTCCTTGAGCCTGCAAAACATCTGTTTATGTTCTTGAGCATTTTCATCATATCTTAGAGAGGTTAGAGGCTTTTGTACATTTGTTAGAAGATGTCAGCAGTTCTTACTCTCATCCCCAAAAACTGGTCTTCTCTCTTTCTTCAGATTCATAAGACTTTGTCACTGAAACAGAACACCTGGCAAATGCCGTCCTTTCCAGCTTTAAGAATGGATTTCATTAATCTGATTAATATAAGGAGAAAATGTGGAGGGTGTCTCTCAGCTGTGGAAACAATGATTAAAGTATGCGATTTGTTCAGAGAACATATATTCAGCTGAGGTATGAGAGCAGTCATTTTAAACAATACTTTCATCACTGTAATTAAAAACCTCTTTTCCTGATTTCCTAATGATGTGCAAACATTTGGTCAGCTCTCTCCCAAGCTATAGAGAGATGTGCACTATAGAGTGCCAAGAAAGTATAGCCACTTTCAACAAAGCTCTGTTTAGAAGTTGCAATACCAAAAACCTACAGGGAAGATTCGGTTGCTGTTGTACATGTGGCTGAGTAAGCAGACAGAGTTACGATTAGATACTGATGTGATTTAGTGGTGTTTTTTGGAAATAAACATGCCATGAACAATTTCAGATTATTTGATATTTTAAGGCTACTTTTGAACGGTTGTAAAAGGAGAAGGGATAAATACTTTTTAAAGGCTTCATAAAGAGATCATAATATAAATCTTAGTCGAGCAGTTTAATCCAATTCTTCTATAGAGATACGATCGCTTTATATGATGAACAGATTTAATTTAGTCTTTTATTCTCATATAAACACAGATCAATGTACATAGAGCACATTAAAAATGGTAAATGGAAGCTCAGTTTTTCTGTTCATCTTGTAAAGCAATCTTGTCTTTTGAATTAAACAGATCGATTCTTCATTTGTGTTTCGAAGTTGAACAAAAGTTTTATGGTTTGGAACGTCAGGAGGATAAACTAAAGTTTAAATGCCATATTGTCATTGTTCATCCTCATGCTGAACCTACCACAAAATAAGTGAAACAATGAATTCCTTTGTCTTCCAACCAAGCTGGTGACTACAGCTACAGATACAGAGAAACATAACAAAAGGTGATGTCATTCTGGGTAGCAGTTCCACTAAGATTCTCTATACTGGTGCATAGAGACAAATCCCTGACATGTCAGGCTAGTGAATTTATTGAGAAGAAAAAAAAAAAAAAAAAGAATTATGTTTTTAATCATTTCTCTCAAGCTAGAGCTGTGGAAAGCCTAGCCAGCCTATTGTCTGATTGTTGGAGCACGGTGATGTTATGTCAGGCACCATGTCAAATTCTGCACTAACCACAAAAAGACACAGTCCCACTTCACGCAGTTTCAAGGTTAGGGTGTGACATATCTGACAGTATTTGGGGCAGGATATAAAGGACTTTGTAAAATATGTAAAATACGGTGCCAGTGTATTTTTCAGCGCTGAAACACGGCCAAGGCAAATTTCTATGATGGGCCGAGAAATGTACTGTCAACTTTGTACGATATTATATTTCTGGTATATTAAAATATATCACAAATTCTGGACTGGTGGGGGGACTTTGATGTCCAAGACTGCTTTGAAATATGATTGTGTCTAATGACACTTTTAAAATGAATTTTACATTAAAATTGTAGTTTGTCTAAGAAATGAACAAGCACAACCAGATAAATAAGGGTCTTCACTTATTTATCTGGGTAATAAGACAATCTGATAATGCACATAGAAATATATTGCAGCTGGGAAGTCTTTAGAGAGCCGGTCTACAGTCAATGAGGTTCTTATTTAGTGGATTGTTTGGTGTACTGTCCAAGGTAGATGACGTCAACCATTAATAGCTTTGTTTTGAGAACACTGAATTTTAATTTTGAAGACATCTGTCTTACCTTCCGTGCTGCATGAAAGTTCTGATGAAAGAGAAGTATGCAGTCATAGTCAGTCTAAAAAGACTGTTGAGGGAATAAATGGGAATATGTTCCCATAATTCCTTTCCTGGTGTGATTGTAACTCTTAAATGCTTACATGAGGAAATGTTTAAACTATTGAGAGAAATAGAGGGATTTTTGTTTTCTTTCAATCTATTATGTACAGTACAAGTTTATAATACTTAGCAGGACCCACTTTGTCCATAGAAAAGCTTCAATTCTTAGTAGCTTGGATTCAGCATGTTTCTGGAGACATTCCTCTCCATTTCTAGGGCAGAGTTGAAGTCAAGACTCGTCTCACCAAGACCCAGACCTGGACTGATACCAGTAACAGATCCCCTAAAGCTAGACTGAGACAAAGATCTGTCCGAGGACCAGACACTCATTTAATGAACTGAAATTAAGAAAATGTATTTTTACAGTGGCTAAGCTTCCATTCTTGCACATACTGGGCAGAGGTTGAGGTCACTCCCAAATAAAAAAAATGAGATAGCTTTAACATCTCAAATGTTCACTTTAGTATGGGGAACAATTCTCACTTTTAACTAGCTGCTTATTAGCTTGCCTATTGGCAGCTTATTAGTAATAAAGCACATATTACCTTATTCTGCATGACCATATTCTATATCCCAAAATCCTAGCCCATACCTGAACTTTAACGCTACAACAACTACCTTACTTTACACTAAATTAAGAGTTAGTTAATAGTGAATATGCGTTCCCCATACAAATGTGTTACCATATCTCCTACACAGAAATGAGGTTACATGAACATCAAACTTATGCTTAAATCTCCTGTTTCTCACATTTTTCTGAGAAAAATACACCCTCACATCTACTCTTAAGTTTTAAAAGAGATCTCAACTTTACAAACTTTGCACCAAGACAAATGTCTCAATATGAACTTAATACTATATTAAGATATACATTTCACATTTCTTAATACTACCATATAACATTGAATAATAATCAAATTATTTAAGGATTGAAGTGTAAGCCACCATAACTGCTTTTTAGAAAAGAAAGCCCCAGGCTTACTGACCCTGTATTAAGACTTCACTTTGGATAAAGGCATCTGGTACATTACTAATATGCACATAAAATGCATAGCTCTATTCTCTTACTGCATGATAACAATTTAACTCTAAACTCTAACCCTGTTTCCTTATCATTTCACTTTTAATATAGACTTAAACACCAGTTTCATGATCAGTGTTTTGGTTTTACTTAATTTAGTACATTTCATGTAGTATCATTCATCCACAACATGAACTAATCATCAAGCTCATGTATAATATATGTTGTACACAGCTGTCTTAACCTGAAGTGACTCTGGTTAACTCCAAATAAATTCCAGCTGTTCTTGTAAGATTTTTCTGACAACTTGGTTGCATGCTAATTTTTTTTAAAAAAGTATGTAAATTCTATATTAGTACTCAGTTTAAGCTTGTAGAAATTAAAGTGTAAATATCAACAATATGAAGTTAAGTAAAACTACTCATCTTTTCTGATACTGATGTTTCCATCATGCACTGGGCCTTGAATAATTAATTAGGTCGATTTTTCACTGTATTCCAGCTGTATTTACGCTGTTTTATCATTGCTTTTGTGGTTATGTTTAGTAACTTGCCATTTTGTGACATTTGGAGTTCAGTTTCTACTCAAAATGGCACATTCACACTAAAAAACGATCCATCGAATGTTACCGTCATTGTGTATTTTGTACTAAGTATTGAGGTCTCTGTGTTCAGGTGCTACATTATACTTCTAAAATATGTTTAAACAATATCTATTATATTCTTTACTTAGGTGTTTCTAAGTAAAGCATACACTTTAAAAGTATATTGTTTGAGTAAAACTTCGACTAAGTAGAAGTTACTCAGCCTTTTAGCCTGCTGGCAATATTGAAATTTCTTTGTTAATTTTGCTAAACTTAGTTAAGTAGAGTTTATTTAATTCCATATGTAAAATTGACTTAAATTGACTTGTGTGCAAAAACTTGCAGAAGTCAATTTTGCATATTGTTTTTTTTTTCAGTGATGGTCTCATGTGTAAAAAATGCAGTAAATCATAATAAATTTATAAGCATTACTTAAGTCAAATTTACAAACAAAGAGTCAATAAAATTTACTGGGAATTCCCAAGTAAACTTAACTTAAACATTTCTAATTAAAGCTACTAATAATTATGTTTAGGCTTTTACTTGGCAAATTTTTGTAAATTTACTAGCCTTTTCTGAGTGAAAATTGTTTCCAAGCTTTTTTCAAGTAAATCCTACTCCAATTTTTTATTTTTATTTATTTATTTATTTTTTTTTTCAGTGTACAAGAGCCATGGGCCACAAAGAGCTTACAAAGCATGAATGGTTTCTCATTGTTGAAATGTATAGCTCAGGTGAGGGCAACAAAAATTCACAAGGCATTGGATGTACTATGGAGCACAAAGAAGACAGTCATCAACACGTGGAGAAAGTACGGCGCAACATTTACATATCAAGAACAGGGTGTCCCTTTAAAATTGATGAGAAGACAAAGAGAAAATTGGTCAGGGAGGCTGTCAAGAGGCCTACAGCAACATTAAAAGAGTTGCAGCTCTTTCTGGCAAGTATTGGTTGCTCCCTACATGGGTAACACTTTAGAATAACTCACGCTATGAAGCATTAGTTAAGCATTAGTAAATAGTCAATTCATCATTTATAAAACATTAATAGACATTAGTAAGCCATTTATAAATACAGCTGTAAATGCTTTGTTCTTGATTTATAAGCGTATCTATAATGAGTTTAATAATTGTATTTTCATACTTTATTAATGATCAATTTATCATTTCTAAATTATGTATTACATTATTCACAAACCAGTTATTTAGGAGTTGCCAGTGGTTCATAAGATCATTTAGGAAGTGTAAGTAAATGATTAATAAAATATTTAAATGTACATTTATGCATCTTATTATTTAGACATATAGTATTAGTTACTTAGTGTGTTAATAAATGCTTTATTAACATATTCCTAGTATCAAAACTACCTCGGTACTAACTTTAAAACATTAGAGAACAGCAGTGCAGAAGATCAATGAACCTTTAAATCTCATTTATAAAAGCTTTACAAAGCATAAATAGTCCTCACTTTAGATGAGCTCACAAAAATAGTTAACTGACCACTTCTAAATGTGTTATAACTACCTGAATTAATCATGAATTGCAGTAGGAATATGTGTTAATAAAACATTTACTAACACACTAAGTAACTATTACTATGTGTCTAAATAATAAGATGTATAAATGAATGTTTAAATAGTTTATTAATCATTTGCTTACACTTACTAAATGAACTACTGACAACTCGTAAACAACTGGTTTGTAAATAATGTAATACTTAATTTAGAAATGATAAATTGATCATTAATAAAGTATGAAAATACAATTATTAAATACATTATAGATATGCTTATAATTCAAGAATAAAGCAATTATAGCTGTATTTATAAACTACTTACTAATGTCTATTAATGCTTTATAAGTGATGAATTAACTATTAACTAATGCTTAACTAATGCTTCATAGTGTGCAGTTATTATAAAGTGTTACCCCTACATGTGACAACTATCTCCTATATTCCATCTGTCTAAGATATGGGACAGGATGGCAAGACTCAAGCCTTTTCTGATTTAAACAAAACTAAACCAAAACAGAGCATACATTTTACAACTATATGAGCTACACTCTTTAAGGTTCCAAAAGGGTGTTTTCACAGCAATACCCATTTAGAAACCATGAACCACCAGTTCTAAAGAACATTTTAATAATATGAAGATCCCCTTTCCACTTTAAAGAACCTTTTGTACAATGAAAGGATTCTATGGATGTTAAAGGTTCTTCATAGAATCATAAATGCCAATATAGAACCTTTATTTTTAAGAGTGTAACCAATGATACAATGAGTTTTAGAACTACTACACAATTCCTTCCACTAATAAATAACTGTTTTAAAAGCAGTCACTTTTTCCATCATATGTCAGTAGTTCTCAGTGGATTTTGTCAATAAAAGTTACGTTTTGTGATTGCTTCTTGATATAAAGGACATTTCCCTTGGCCTTTCAGACGTGCAGAAATGTGCCTGTTAAACTGTGCAAGCCTGAGCCACTTTTCCACATCATCTCCAGAATCAATAAAGTCCTAGGTTGCACAGGCCAACAGCTGTTCTGATGAATTAAAGGATGTTATAAAATATTATTGTGCCCATTATTATGTCCATTTGGTCTTCTCATAAGAGGTCAAAACGCCAAGACACAGGTACTTTGCCAAAAGTGATAAAATTCCCAAATGAATCTAAATGAATATTTCCTGCATAATACTGAATGAGGCAATAAGCAATAAGCAAAGCATTGAAAGGAAGAGGAGTCACTGCTTAGATAAGCCATGAAAGAAAGGATGGTTCTACCTACTACCGATACTTTGTACACAATTACATTTCATGTAACCTTAGTTACCAAATACTACATAGCATCTTTTAATATTACTACAGAAAAGTGCCTTTTTTATCAATGTAAGTAGTTTAAAATGCTATTGTACAACAACAGCAAAAGATTTTGACTATTTTTATTCTCTACAGTCCAGTGCACACTGTACACTATAAACTTGCCAAGTGTCTTCAATTTTTTTTTTTTTTTTTTTTTTTTAGGTTAGCAGTTAGCAGGCTGTTACAATGAGCGCTTCTGAGAGAGAGAGAGAGAGAGAGAGAACAGCTGGATTTGCCAAAGTCGGCAAGGGTTGTGGCATCATGTTTTAATAAAATAGTTTTACAAAAAAAAAAAAGAAAGAAAGAAATTGCAAATAGCTTGTGTATTAAAGTGTGCCAACAAATTTCTTTAATAACCGTATATTCTGCTTTGTTTTAAGAGTTATGTCTCTCAAATATTCAGCACTTATTACCTCTACATGGACGGAAACTCTGACCAAAGTCAACACACAGTTTCCACTAACATTTAAATGATTCTCCACTTCGTTGCAGAGCAAGAACCCATATGAACCATTTTAAAAGTAAGAGGAATAACAAAAAGTGGTATTACTTTCTCTCATTAAGTTTTTACTGTGATAATTTATTACATTTATATGTCACTTTTCTGGGTACTCAAAGCGCTTTACATATGGAAGGGGGAATCTCCTCAACCACCACCAATGTGCAGCATCCACCTGGATGATGCGACGGCAGCCATATTGCACCAGAATGCCCACCACACACCAGCTCTGTACTTGTACTCAACATAATGACAATAAAGTTGCATCTGATCTGATTACTGGTGGAGAGGAGACAGAGTGATGAAGCCAATCTGTATATGGGGATGTTAGGATGCCATGATGGACAGAGGCCAATTGGCAAATTTGTCCGGGATGCCGGGGTTAAACCGCTACTCGTTTTTCAAAGGACATCCTGGGATTTTTAACGACCACAAAGAGTCACGACTTTGGTTTAACATCTCATCCGAACTATGGTACTTTTTGACAGTATGATGTCCCCATCACTATACTGGGGTGTTAGGACCCACACAGACCACAGGGGGAGCATTAACACCTCTTCCAGCAGCAACCTACTTTTCCCAGGAGGTCTCCCATCCAGGTACTGACCAGGCTCAACCCTGCTTAGCTTCAGTCTTGGGCTACAGGGTGATATGGCTGTTACTGTGGATTATCTCTGATCCTTTATATAGGATCCTCTGCATTTCATATGCTGCACACTCCCTTTAGTTTACTTGAAAAAAGATCACACAAAAACTTGCTAATACATAATGTTTGATTTAGCTCACCATGACCACTAGACACCACACTGACAGATGGATATGTAGTTTACTGTCAAAATTCAGGGAACACAAAAGAGAGAGTCATTACCAACCAGCATTTACCCATGAGCATAACACACCCCCAGATATAGCATTAAGTTCCTGGCAGCTTTAGCAGAGGATGAAGACAGACTGAGTGTGGTTAGTAATGACATGTCTCACAGAGGATTCTTCATAGCTCAGAGAGTGAGGGAAACACCTGTGCAAATGGAGGAATTTCAAACAGTTACAGTCATCATCCTTCTGCAAACTGCTCTGGTGCAATGACGCTCCATGATGCTCTTCCAAGTTCCAGAGTTGTCATAAAGAGGAAATCCCACACCAGCTACTGCTTCCAAACTGATCTTGATTAGATTTTCAGACGTAGTGAAAAACTTTTGGGTCAAGCTGAAGTTGGAACAGTATGTGATTTTTTTTCCCTTTATAATAGATTCAGCACCTCTGATTTCAAGGCCATAACCATGTTTTAAACATTGGGGCAGACCAAACCAAATAGGGAGTGGTAATGGTCATATGGATATTACTGTTGGTCATTTAACATTTATAATGTAAAACAGTTGTCTTATATGTGTATCTGCTTACATCTTCCCTTTAATACTGAAGAATGGTGTTAGAATTCACACTGAGCTTTATTAAACAGTAAAGCCTGGCCTCTTTGATTTAATTTGCTATCTCATTTATTTTGACACTATCTAGTGCTGTTAGACCGCTAAGGGAGACCAGACTTTAAAAAAAAAAAAATTGTCATGTTACCAACAAAATACTGGTGTGTAGTGCAGTGCAGCATTTAAAAAATATCAAATATTTCAGGGTTATTTTTGATTGTTGGAGAAGGGGGGACTTGTCCTTCTCAATGTCTATAGTGGTTATGGCCCTGCCTTATGTTATTCCATATTTTATGTTATATTCTATAAGCAACTGAATTGCGTATCTAACATTTTCCAGCAGTTACCCAAAACATGTCTGTCAGTGTAAGTGGTATAGTGCCAGAAAGTATTGACCCTCCTATTTACATAAGAAACTCCACCTAATTGTGATCAAATTTGTCACGTTTTGATTTGATTGTGAGTGAATAAAGGCTTAAATTTATATACAGTCAAGTCATATGAATGACCTAAATGTATGTACTTTTTGGTGTTCTGGACCTTGTTAAATTTCATTGTTTAGACCAGAGGTCTTCAAACGTGGTCCTGGAGGGCCACTGTCCTGCAGAGTTTAGTTCCAACTTGCCTCAACACACCAGTCTGAAAGTTTTTAATATGCTTAATTTGATCTTGTTTAGCTGGTTCATGTGTGTTTAATTGGTGTTGGAGCTAAACTCTGCAGGACAATGGCCCTCCAGGACTGAGTTTGGAGACCCCTGGTTTAGACAAAAACAGCTGAAATATTTTCCAAATATTTTCTTCTGAGTTTCATTAGGAAAGAAAATTAGTATGATGACAGAATATTGTTTTTCACCTGGCCCCAGCAGTGCAATGTGATTGAGCAGCACAATGTGAGTGCAAAGAAATATTACTTTGGGAAATATTTTGGCCAATGATATCCCTTTTTCATATTTAATTTATCACTTTTGGAATTTCATAATATCTCACATACTTTATCTGCATTATTTTGCTATTGTTTAAAGGTGCCGTAGAACGTCTTTTTAAAATATGTAATATAAGTCTAAGGTGTCCCCTAAATGTGTCTGTGAAGTTTCAGCTCAAAATACCCCATAGATTTTTTTAATTCATTTTTTTAACTGCCTATTTTGGGGCATCATTAAATATGCACCAATTTAGGCTGCGGCCCCTTTAAATTCTCGTGCTCCCCGCCCCCGGAGCTCGCGCTTGCCTTAAACAGCATAAACAAAGTTCACACAGCTAATATAACCCTCAAAATGGATCTTTACAAAGTGTTCGTCATGCAGCATGTCTAATCGCATAAGTATAGTATTTATTTGGATGTTTACATTTGATTCTGAATGAGTTTGATAGTGCTCTGTGGCTAAAGCTGACATTACACACTGTTGGAGAGATTTATAAAGAATGAAGTTGTGTTTATGAATTATACAGACTGCAAGAGTTTAAAAAATGAAAATAACGACAGTCTTGACACCGTGAATACAGTAAGAAATTATGGTAACTTTAACCACATTTAACAGTACATTAGTAATGCTAACGAAACATTTAGAAAGACAATTTACAAATATCACTAAAAATATCATGATATCATGGATCATGTCAGTTATTATTGCTCCATCTGCCATTTTTCGCTATTGTTCTTGCTTGCTTACCTAGTCTGATGATTCAGCTGTGCACAGATCCAGACGTCCTGCCCTTGTGTAATGCCTTGAACATGAGCTGGCATATGCAAATATGTACATATTAATGATCCCGACTGTTACGTAACAGTCGGTGTTATGTTGAGATTCGCCTGTTCTTCGGAGGTCTTTTAAACAAATGAGATTTATATAAGAAGGAGGAAACAATGGTGTTTGAGACTCACTGTATGTCATTTCCATGTACTGAACTCTTGTTATTTAACTATGCCAAGGTAAATTCAATTTTTAATTCTAGGGCACCTTTAACAGATAATCTAAAATACTTAAAGGTGCCCTTGAGTGATTTGAAAAAACATTTTAAATTGTTCCCTGATATCTACATAGAGGGTATGTGGCTTTTTTATGGTCGAAAATTGTCCAGATATGGTTTTACAGCTCCATTTATAACCCCACAAATAGCCCCTAGAATGAAAAGGTCTGTTTTTGCCTTATTTGGAAGGCTCATGAATAGTAATATGGTGCTCCGCTCTGATTGGCTGTTTCACTGTTCGGCTCCTTCCAGTAGCTCACACTGATAGCGAACAAATCTGTACTGTACGGCGTGAACGATGGAGAGTTTTGGTATTCAACCTTATATGTTTGAGCCTGTTTCTGACGAAGATGCAGATGTAGAGGAACAACCAATTTTGTTGCGATTGGCCATGGACGTTTCTGAGTGGTAAGTTAGTCTTTATTTTCAGTATGAACCTGCAAAACGTAACTGTTACGTCAATGGAACTAGCATATAGCGTTAACTTTACACTATAACTCATAACGTCAGTATTTTAAATTTGATTTATTTAGCCAACCAAAGTAAAGCATAGAAGACATTACAAAAAAGCAGTGTCATGTTTACTACTCAGCTGCTGTAGTGTGATTACGATTTAGCTATTAGTAACAAAAACTTACATCGTCTATAAATATCTTTTTCCACAGGTGTACGCATACAAGTCATACAAGTTCTCAAAAATAAAAATATTTGAAAAAAGTGACTAAATGTCTTGTCAAATGACTATCGTTTCAGCTTGAACGGTGTAGAAAGTTAGCTAGAAGGATCGAGTATCTGTAGCTATCTGTAAGCAAATAAACTAACATAGTTAGCTTCGGTGTAATGTGTTGTTGGTTAAATATAGGTCAAATTATAATTATATCCGACAAAAGAGAATTGGCATATGTATCTACGGTTATGTTATAGATTTATATAACAAAGACAGTAATAAATTTTAACCTCACCGTTAATAGTAGTTACGTAAACTTTGCTATTTGTTACTGTACTAGCATCTTGCATTGGATCTAGACAACACTGGGTACATGGTCGTTAATGTTGTTAGCTCACTAAGAAACTTTACATTTAATCAGAAATAGTTTCTACAGCCAAGATGTGGATAAAAGCACTACTTACTGCTTGCGGGAATATAGTTGGAATTGCCCCTTTCTTCAGTGTCAAACCTATGTGTCAAACGCTGAGCGAAGCCTGCTTGATATTGTCCCAGGTTAGAAAAGCTGTCCGCGGTGAAATGGGCAGAGCAAACTAACAACTTTGAGTTAAATTGTTCCGGTATCCGGTTATAGATAAACATCAGCCATGCCTTTTGACAGTTTTTTTCTGGAGGAAGACTATGAAAAGTTTTCACATCCCCTGCACAGCCTGGAACATAACATTTATTTCCATGATCTGCCATTTTCGCTGTTATCCTCGCTTGGCTTGTTTCTTCACTCTGCCTGCAGAACTTCCGATGATTCCGCTGGGCGGTTCCGCCTGGCCTGGATCATGAGCATATGCAAATATTGGGGGCGGAGTCCCCGACTGTTACGTAACAGTCGGTGTTATGTTGAGATTCGCCTGTTCTCCGGATGTATGGCCACGAGAAAGACTTCCTATTCTAGCATCCAAACGTAAAGCAAGGATATAGGATCGAAACGTTAAAGTGACCTGATCATTGTTGAATGAGCAAGTGAACAAAAGGTATGGATATGATGTGTTTAATATACGGAACGGGTAATACAAAGGTTATACGGATAAATGTACACAAGTAGATACAGATACATACAAAGTGAAAGAAAAAGGCAGGAAGAGAGAGATGATCAAAGAATGGCCAATTCCAACAGTTAACCTTGAAGAGCCAGCAAGGAAACCCAGTATTTAAAATCTTAACAAATACTTGCATGTAGGTTCGTTGTGGTGCTTAGAGTTTCGGAGCACTCAGTGTGGTGGTTGGTCCTTCAGGAGGTGATCTTCAGCGAAGTTTCAGACGAAGGCTTAACTGGAAGTAAGATGACCGGAAGATAAAGAAGAGAGTCAGTATCTACGGCAGGAACTTGTGCAGGAAACTTGTGCCACCAAAAGACGCGTGTCGTGGTGTTTTAAAGACAACAGACCAGAACGCCTTCTTGATAACGTCCTCCAATGATAGCGTTGCAATTTGGCGGTTTTCCACATCCCTTTGTCCTGACTCCCGGATTAATTTATGGTATGTCCAATCGGTGCATTTTCTTCATAGTACTATTGAACATTGAACGATGCATTTGACAGAAATGTAACGTACATGAGTGAATAGCTCGGACTCACAGCTTTACGGAGAGATCAAACTCGACAGGTGTCTCTCATCACATAAAGAAGATACACTTTATACTCTACTACTATTGTTTAACATGAAAACTAACCTACTACAGTCAATTCTACGATTCTACACTAGTAACACATACATGCAACAAGCACCATAATGGCAGATACATTCATATTTGCAGGTATAATATTTGTGCATACAGTCTTTATGTAGGGCTTTTGTATGTGTGTGTGTGTCTGTGGGTGCATGCGTGTATTTTCGTTTTTATGACCGTTTGGAATTCGGGCCTGTCTCCTCGAAACCCGATCCGTGGTGTTTGTATCTCCTTTGAAGTCGCAGCGGAGAGGTTTGGGACTTATCGAAATAGTCATAAAAAAGAGTCTCGTGATCCATTAGTGTCTGCCGGGCCGGAATCAATGTAAGATTTACAAACCAGAGTTCCATGAATTGAGACTTAAACACAGTTTATGGTGGGACCTGCTCATCTTTGAGACTGTGCAGACCCTACAAAGATATTATAGCTCCTGAAGTATAAAATATGAAGTATGCCATGCTCAGCAACAAAAATCAAATATTTTAAGTCACAAACCTAGAAAATTCCAAATCATTGTCTTTGGTCAAATCAAAGCACCTTGCAAACATGTAGAACTGTACACCCTTACTTAGCTCTTGCTATTTTTGTATGCAGTATGAACCAGACACTTAGTGGATGGTAGTGTGCAGCCTGCTGGCATGCTGTCTAAGGCTAAGCAATAAGCAGTTTTAATTGTTCAAAGTTCAAAGACAAAGTGGGCTTTGTGTGTGGTTGTAACAAGTGAGGCTCCCGCACTTCCTTCCCCGCACCACCAGAGGGAGCCCTCACCGGAATACTGACTCTTTACCATTCGGACTACATTTCCCATAGGCCCTCATTCCTGGGACTGATTGCGCACACACCTGCACCACATCACACTCACATGCTATTTAAGCAGCACACACATCGTGAAGTCTTGAGTTGCCCCGGTGATCTTTTCTGAGCGTTTTTGTGGATTGTTATTTCTGTTGCGATTGGACTGTTTACTGTATGATTCTCTGCTGCCTGCCCTTACCCTCGCCTGTTTATTGGACTGTGTTTGTTTGCTGCCTGCCCTGATCCTTGCCTGTATACTGAACTCTGTCTGCCTGCCGCCTGCCTCGACCTCTTCCTGCTCCTGTTTACATCTCTGCTTCTGCCCTTGCCTTGTTGTGGTTGCCTTGTTGAGCTGCAAATGGATCCCCGCTCTGTTGAACCTTCATTACAGTGGTGTTCAAAGTGATTTTCTTAGCCCTTTTACTCTCTATGGAGGTGTGAAGATATTGGAGGTTGCAAGGGGGAACCAATAATCCCCCAGCAATCCTGACTGTCCATCTGACTGTCAATCACCTCCACAGATAAACGGATATCTGAGCTATGCATCCTGACTCTCAGGTACTCACTCTTTTGGTTATTACCGAAAGCTCATGTCCATAGGCTAAGGCTAGAATATAGATTGACTGGTAAAATAATGCTTCACACTCAGGCTCAACTCCATTGCTTAGTAGCTCTTGTGGCAGGTTGAATTTCCTCAACTAAGGAAGTACAATTTCTGCTGGGACTTTTTCACAAAAGCTGGGCTAGGGCTAACAAGGGCCAATAGCCAGGGCCAACAGCCTCGAACCTCAAGCTGTGATGCCAAAATTTAGCTACGTTTCCACTGCCGGACCAGTAGCCCATTAGAACTACCCTAAAACCCTCCCTGCCTCCCTAGAACAATCAACAACCCCACCATTTCACCAGCAAGGCTTAATCAGACTGGAAACTAGATGATCGCAAAACAAACATGACAAGCAGCCATTTGTTTGCTTCTTTTGGTCTTTATCAGATTTCAAGACATTGTTATTTGACTAATGTTTTATGATAAAAATGTTACGTATGTATACATAACCTTTAGCATCACGTTTAAATGTATAAATAATAAATTTCTGCCTCATATAGTGATCAAAATCAACATTGGATCACAATCTGAAGTTATTTCAAACTGTCGCTGGTGACTGAAAATGAGTTTTGAGCTGAAAAATTGGGTCCCACTTTATATTAAGTGGCCTTAACTACTATGTACTTACATTTAAATTAATAATTTGATTCAATGCACTTATTGTGTACACACATGTTTTTACATTGTACTTACATTTTAAAAACACCTACATTTAATTACATCTGTAATTAATTTCTGTAATTACATTTATAATTACACTGTTGACCCATCCCTTACACCTTACCCCTACCCTTAAACCTACCCATACCACCAAAGCTTTCCCTAACCTTACCCGTATTCCACCTCAATAACAGCAAAAGTGTTTTGCAATTCAATATGAACCCAATGAGTACATTGTACTTATTTTTGATGTAAGTACATAGTAGTTAAGGCTAAGTTAAGGTCACTTAATTTAAAGTGGGACCAAAAATTGTATTAAATAATAAACATTGATGTTAGCTGGTAGCTACATATGGGGAAAAATGGGAAATTATCAGTGGCACTAACCCTCTCCTGACTAAACTCAGCCTTTGTACATGACCATACCTCAAACCCCAGTTGCCCCGCTGTGAACCAATGTATTCGGTGGGCCAAAACCCCAAGCTATTGGATCAGAGGAAGCCCATAGGAGGCAAGATCCAGAAAGTTAGAGTGGAAACCCATTAGCACTCTCACTTTTTGCCTGATATTGGAAAAGTGGCTAATGTCTTTGTGGGTCTCCCACTTCAGGACCTGTAAAATGGTAGAGCAATGGCAGCCACAATGCTGATCAGGAGAGAGAGAGGGAGTGCTAGGGTGTTCCTCCACTATCATCTCCTCAACAGAATCCTCTATTAAGTTCCTGAAGCTTGGAGATGACATCACAGTCATCAGCCTCATTCTGGATGCTGACATGTGTGCACACAAAATAAAATATATAAATAACTGGCAGTTCATTTAGTACAATTCTTTAATTATATTTAAAGAGGTTTATTAAGGTAATAGCAATGGAGTAGTTTTAATCTTGCATGTCTAATTCTTCTTCAAGCATGCTGCTGCCACTTGAAATAAATCAAATATAAGTCCCATTTGGCTGTCGGTCAGGTAGGTCAGATGCTGCATACCATGGCAGTACTGTAGGTGTACCAGGCAGATGTCCTCAAGGATATGGACAAGGGTGCTGGCTTGCCCCCCGAGACAGTAAATGAGCTAAAAAGAGCGATTGATTTGGTGCTTCAAGCCATGAAACACATGGCTCACATGGTCATTCATTTTATGGCAGGTTTGTTTGCACCTGAACGTCACCTATGGCTCAACCTGATAGACATTCACAAGAAAGGTTAAGCCTTATTGTCTGATCTTGCAGTCAGGACCTTTCTAGTTGCAACAGTTGGAGAATGGTTTGCAACATTTTGATTAGATTTTTGTCGACTGGCCCAAATAAATGTCCAATGACATCAGGTAAGGATGCTAGAACAACTGCCAGACAGCTCTTAGAGGGCAAGAAGAAGACCCCTAGTGCCAAAGATAGGATTTCTCATTGGTCCACATGCAGCTTCTGCCCTTTACCCATCTTGAAATCAATTCCTCAGGTTTAGGCCCAGACTGCCAAAAATACCTTAGGACATTTTGGATGCATTAGCAGTGGCTGAAATAAAAAAGGCCACAAGTATCCATTCATAACTATGTTTAGAAAGCGTAAAATGGATGAAAACTACAACACATCAATTTTATTCTCTTTTATACTTTTTTCAGAAAAATAAGAATTCTCAGTGACAACTATGTGTAGTACAACATCTTACACAAATTCAGCTGTTAACATACAAATGAATGCTTGCATGACATTTCAGTCTTTTTCCATCATCAATACCAAAGGTATTCTGAGGGCCCACGTCCATCCAGTGAGACAGTAACAGACAATCTAAGTTCTGAGTCTCTGGTCTGCAAAGGAAGAGACAGCAAAAAGTACAACCACAATCTGAGTCTCTGGCTTGTGAGGCAGCATCAGATATGACCATGTCCTGAGCCTCCAGCCTGTAAGGAAAGAAACATTAACAGGCACACTACACTTCATCTAGCAAGACAATAACAGATATAGCATGCCCTTAAGCCCAGAATACACCAAGCAGACACTGACGAACTAGTGGCGACGAAAGCAGACTGCGGGGTCTGCTCACGTTGGCAGCGTCTGGGTCCAAAGTTGTCTTGACACACCAAACCGACGCTTGACACCAATTAGCATGTCCGTTCTGCACCTGCGTAAGAAGAAATGCCTTTCCGTACCAGCAGGTGGCAGTAGTCTGTGTTCATTACTCAAAGCGGGAAACCGGAAGAGCTACAGGGATACAAAACATAAACAAAGGTGCCTGAAAAAGCAGATCAGAATCTCACTCACCACAGACGGATTTGTGATATTTCAGACACATATTTCTGACACATTGCAAATGGCACTGGCGTTGTCAGCCCTTGGTCTTTTGCTTGTGGAAGAGGAAAAGAAGAAGCGGATGTGAAAAATACAGAGAAAGCGCACTATATGGGTGAAACCATGGATACTCCAGAGACATGCTCAAGGGGCTCAAGTTAGATGAAACGTCTGATTTAAAAAAAGAAAAAAATCGCTCGGCTTTTTCCTACTCAGTTTCACACGTTAAAGGAACTTATCAGTCCAATCATACAGAGGAGAAACATGAACTACCGGGATTGTATCTCCATAGGAGAATGTCTGATGATTACACTACGGTTCTTGGCAACAGGTAAGCAAGCCAAAGGTTATTTGTTGTTTGAACATTGCATTATTTTGGTGTATTATTAAGCATTATAAAAGTGAAAAGAATTTGATTATTTTGGATGGCAATTGTAGCCTACTTAAAAAGAGACAACGTATAAAACATTATTCTGGTTGTTTTTAGCACAATGGCTTTAATAATTGATAACAATAATCTGATTTAATGTAGTGTAATATAAATACATTATAAAAGTGTTTGATTTGACTCTGGAAAAGGTGTGGAAAATTGATTATGGAGTTATGTGATTGTAATGTTTGAAGGAGAAAGCTTCAAGAGCCTTTCTTACCAGTTCTGAGTGGGAATGTCTACAATTCAGCAATTTGTTTCTGAAACCTGTGCAGCAATCTACCATGTCTTAAAAGAGAAATACCTGAAGGTATGCATGTATCAGTTTTATTATTATTATTATTATTATTTATTCAACAATTATAGTACAGTTTGTATACATTCAGATGGTGAAATATGCCAAAATGACTATGAGTTATCAAGGGTCTGACAAGTAAAACTAATTTTTACTTGCCCAGACATAGTGGAAGAGTGGCAGCAAGTAGCCATTGGATTCCAAGCTCAGTGGCATTTCCCAAATTGCCTAAGTTCTCTGGATGGGAAGCACATTAACATTCGTCCCCCTCCAGGAATAGGATCTATATATCTATATTGCACTTTGACAGCAACTACAGATTTCTGTATGTTGATGTGGGTTACAATGGGTGTATTTCAGATGGTGGAGTGTTTGGGGGATGCTCATTGCAGGATGCCTTGCCAATATGCATCACTTCCTTAATCTGACCAGCTGGCCCTTTACTGCATTGTGGCAGATGAGGCATTCCCCTTAAAGGAGTACCTCATGAAGCCATATCCGAACCGCAGGCTGTATAGCAACACATATTCAATTACAGGCTTTTGCGAGCTCAGAGGGTGACAGAAATGCATTTGGCATCCTGGCAAATCGTTTTCGAGTCCTACTAACCACCATTAATATTCAAAACACTGGAGAACATTGTTTTGGCTTGCTGTGCTCTGCACGACACTCTGCGTACAGAGTGCTGTGAAGTATACATGGCAGGCATCGACCAGGAAGGACTGTATCATGACACTTTCCCTGGAAGATGGAGAGAAGACCCTGGCCTACAGCAGGCCTCTCTGCCACACACAACCAACAGTGCAACACACGCCAAACAGCTCAGAGATAAACTGTGCCAGTACTTTAATTCAGATATTGGTGCAGTGCCCTTTCAGTGGTGCAAAATATAAGCATGTGACAAACTTGTTTGACCTTGGTTTCTGTTTTATGACGATGGTGTGAAATTGCAAAATAAAGGTTAGGTTTTTACATCATTGTGTTTTGTGATCCTTTTTTTACATAAAGAATTGTGAATGCAAGTATCTTTTACTCAAAGTCAATGTGTTTTATTTTCCAATGCGCAGTACAATGGGCAAAAAAATAGCTATAAGGTAATGATATAAAATTACCAAAAATAGTAGATATTTTAAATTCTAAAAAATAAAATTGTACATAAACTATAATATAAATTACAACTGTGCATGACTTATTTACAATACAGCTTACAATATGCTAAAAAATCTGTTTACACTTTTGCTACATAACACATACTAGTGTGTATACTGATTGACAGATTCATCCAGTGCATGGTTGTGGCCCACTGAATATTTGAAAATGCAATCATCAACCTTGTGCTGGAAATGCGTCAGTACATGTGGTGGCAAATTCCGCATTCTGTGTTCAAGATTTTTGCAGTAAGCTGAGATCATTGGTGTTTTCCTTTGATGCCAACTTTTCCAGAGTTTTGCAGATGATACGCATCAAGTTTGTGGATTCCTCGCTGGAGGATTTGTCCTGTATCTTCCTGCGTTTCCCTGGAGGCCTTGGTTTTATGTAGGTGCTTTGCAAAAGGTTGAATGAATTGAATGGGGCTAGGTGAGTTCACGCCGGTCTATTCCAACGTGTCTCATCCTCCCGGCAGCAAGGGGATTCCCCAGCTCTTTGCATGCTGTGAGAGCAAGCATAGCACTGGCAGCACTCAGCTGAATGCAGTGCTAACAGCTTGTTAATGTATGACGTTCTCCCTCATGACTAAATGGAGACTCATATAACTATTTTGGCTAAAGAGCAAAAAGAGATAATTTTGAAACAGATCTTCTCGCAAATTCGTCCAGGAGACTGGTTCTCTTCCCTGGATCTGAAAGATGCTTACTTTCACATCCAGATAGCCCCCCCATCACAGACGATTCTTGATTCTCCTTCGAAGGGGTAGCATATAAATACACAGTCTTTCCGTTTGGTCAATCTCTGGCTCCCCGCACTTTCACAAAGTTCTTGGATGCGGCTTTTTCCCCCGTGAGACAGATGGGCGTTTGCCTACTGAACTACCTCAATGACTGGCTCGTTCTGGCCCAGTCGGAGACGGAGCTAGTATCACACAGATCCATCATCCTCAGCCACTGCTTGGGGCTCAGGGTCAATTTTCCCAAGAGATCGTTATCTCCCAGCCAACGTATTTCGTTCCTGGGGATGATTCTCGACTTGACCCACATGAGTGCCATAGTTTTGCCAGAGTGATCTCTGGCCATTCAGCAGCTTGTGTAAACACCCGGAACTTCTCTGTCGCTCAGAGCTTTTCAGAAGATGCTAGATCTCATGAGTTCAGCATCACCAGCTCTGCAGCTGGGCCTGCTCCACATGCACCCACTGCAGGTCTGGCTGAAGCCACGGGTCCCGCCCCAAGCCTGGCAGCATGGTCGCTGCTCGCTTAAGGTGGACCAGGCATGCGTCGCAACCCTGGTCCCTTGGCAGGTCCTGCCGGTTTGAGCAGGGCGTGGCAATAGGGACGATGGGCAAGAAGAAAGTCGTCTTCACAGATGCTTTCAAAATGGGCAGCCCGGAAAGCAAGCTTCATATCAACCGCCTGAAGATGATGGTGGTAAATCAAGCTCTCCAAGCTTCCCTTCCTCTCCTGGTGGGACACCATGTCTTAGTCAGATCAGACAGTACGACAGTGGTATCCTTCATAAATCACCAGGGTGGGCTCTCTTCAAAGCCCCTCTTCACTCTAGCGAAAACCATCCTAGAGTGGGCCCACTGATAGCAGGGCTGGACATGTTGTCCCAGAACAACCTTCCCTTGGAGGAATGGTCACTCCACCCCTGCATGGTTCAGAAAATTTGGGATGTCCTCGGGAGGGCAGAGGTCAACCTCTTCGCCTCAGAAGACAATTATCATTGCCCTATCTATTTCTCAAAGACCAGAGATGCACTGGCCCACGACTGGCCCAGCCTCCTCCTTTATGCTTTTCCCCCGAACTCTCTGATTCCCCAGGTTATCAGACGAATCAGAGAGGGTGCTCACAAGGTCCTCCCTCTGTGGAGGAGCCAACCATGGTTCTTGGACCTGTCTCAGTTATCGCCCATGAAGCCATAGCCGATTCCTCTGAGGCGAGACCTCCTCTCTCAAGCGAGAGGGACGATATGGCACAGACCAAAGCTGTGGGATCTTCATGTGTGGTTTCTCAATGGGAGCCTGGAAATTTCCCTGAGAATGTTTTAAACACTATCTCACAAGCTAGAGCTCCGTCAACGAGACGTCTCTACTCCCTTAAATGGTCCATCTTTGCTGCCTGGTGCACAGCCCGGGGCAAAGACCCATTTACTTGTGACATATCCCAGAAATTGTCCTTCCTTCAAGGCTTAAGGGATAGAGGCCTCTACCCTTAAGGTCTATGTTGCAGCACTAAAAACCACCTTACTGCTAGATTTAGCATCAGTTAAGCGTGTGGGAGACTTGCAGGCGCTCTCTATGAGCCCCTCCTGTCTTGAATTCGGGCCTAACAACTCCAAAGTCGTCCTGAATCCAAGACATGGATACGTCCTGAAGGTCCTATCCACTCCCTCCGTCCCGCCTCTTTTCGTCAGGCGGAACAGCTTTTCATCTGCTTCGGTGGCAACATAAAAGGTCTTCCATTCATGAATCCCAGATTATCCAGATGGATAGTCGATGCTATAGCGCTGGCTTACTCTTCTTTAGGCCTACAATGCCCTTTAGGTGTTAGAGCGCATTCCACAAGAGGCATGGCCTCCTCTTGGGCATGGTCCTGTGGTGTGTCCATCGCTGAAATCTGTGCGGCGACTGGTTGGGCCTCACCGTCGACATTTGTCAGGTTTTATAATCTGGACATTCCTGCGCTACAGACACAGGTCCTTTCTGTATAGGCCTCACTGTTGTAATCAGCTTATGAATTTCAATTATGACCCTGACCATGTCCGGGTGTAACTATATTTTGTGCTTCCTATATGCGTCCTAGACCCCGCTGGCGCCTAGGCTATATGGGATTGGGAGGATGACTACAGTGTCTTTCAGTCCCCGATCATCCAGACTATCCTGTCCTATGGGTATCCGTCGCAAGCCCTTTTTAAAAGCTCTCTGCCTGGTTGCTCTGTCATCCCCCCTTTGTAGCACAGCATGATTGGACTGTCATCATATGTGTCTTGTCTTATGAATAATAAAATGAACGATGCAGTACGAGTGTAGTATCGAAAGGGAACGTACTCGGTTACTAACATAACCTCAGTTCCCTTAGATACGAAACGAGTACTGCATACTTTGCCGTGCTACTCACAGGACACCTCATGCCGTCGCTTCAGTTGAATTAAATCAGTCTGCCAAGGTGAGATGGCCGCTTATATAGCGATACCCCGCCCCTTTTGGTGGGCTAGAGTGGGCTCACTCACAATTGGTTCATTTACTTACAACTCCACGAACCAATGGCCGTGCAGTTTCACTGCGTGATTGAAAAAGGCTTCAGAAATCGGAGAAAAGGGAGTTTTCCCCATATGCGTCTTGTCTTATGAAAAATAAGACGAATGACGCAGTACTCGTTCCGTATCTAAGGGAACCAAGGTTACCTTAGTAACCAAGTATGTTTTCTCTGCATTAGGGCTGTTTGAACTGATTGTCTGAAAGCATTTGCTTGCTGGATCCTTGAACTGAAAACTTTGTAAACATAATGACGTCTCTTGTTCTAAAACCTTCTTTTCTCTTTTTTTGTCTTCCTACATCATCTGTCCAGCAAAAAAAATAAAAAACTGGAGTTTTCACTCCAGTTAAGTGTCTCTTGTGTTTTATCACTCCGCTGTTCACCTGAAGTTCAAGTTTACTCCATTTATCTGCCAATGAATTCCTCCATGGAGTTCATTCTCCATCTCCATCTCTAAATCTGTGACAACTTCAACCACAGTCACAATAATTTATTTTTAAAAAAGCACCATAAAAGTATTCAAATGACTTATTTGAAAGGCCATTGGCTCTTACTTGTCTTGTGACCACAACATGCTGAAGTTAGCCTTTTGAATGAGTTGTGACTGTGTTCATCGAGCCAGAAAATTTTCACTCACACAAAGGCCTTTAGAAGACTTTGAATGCAACACAGTCCATTGGAAGTCATTTTTATAGTGCTATTTTGTCATTTTTTGGGAATCAGTCTATTTTATTTGTATATTATGTGCTCTAAAATATCCCAAGTGTATAAACACGTAAAAGTATTATTTTCCAAATACAGAAACAGCTGATTAAATGCAAATCTTGCACATGAAACAGTAGCGGACACCTTGGCAGTGAGAACGCGTTCTGTGATGAGATGGTATAGTGGTATATATATGGTTATTCTCTTTGGGGGGAATAAATAAATCTTTAGCCACAGCCAGGCCTATAGTGTGTGTGCTTTTATAATAAAGCTGGTGCTGTTCTGGCCTTTGACTCATAGGCTACACATGGTTCCAGGTCAGAAAGAAGTAAACGCACAATGCAATGATTACATTCATGTCCAGTTTAATGTGTGCCTCCACCATCGAACACATTTTCTAATAAACCTGTTATGACTTGTTAAAGCCTAGGGCAGTATTCAGTACAATCTTTTTAGCAGATAAGAAATTGCGAACATAATTTAGAGTAGATTAGAGCAGAAATGGTGCACAGCTGGGATATTGTTCACACATGAGCTCTGTTTTAGCCAAACTATGTCAGACAAAGGCAAACATTAAGGTGAGCATAAACTGGCATTGTAGGAAAGGATATGGGGATGTTGAAATGGATGACAATGTATTTAGGATTTAGGATGTGTCAAAACATTTGGAACAGTCACCTTAAATGAGTTACACCCAAAATAACGTCACACATGTATATTGTACAGCGTCCATCCTTAATAAGTCATCAAAGCATTTTTTTCATGTTAATTAAAACCATCTAGCTATTCAAAATACCTTTCATATTTCATACCTCATCCCTGCCATCTAAATTCCTTGAACACATAAATACAGTTTGAAAAGCATCTCAGGAGCATGTGGAAGTATTCACTTTTATTGAAAAGATTGTTTTCACATCATGTCTTTGCATTAATTTCTTTATATTTTAGTCCAGATTTCCATTTTCCTGTTTTTAAATCTAATATAACAGGCACACAAGTTCCCTTTGAAAGAAAAAAGAGGGGGAAAAAAAAAGTCAATGGCCTCAATATCTTAAGGGAGATCCCTATTCACAGTCGATTTAGCCTGCTCTTTGCTTTGGAAGGCCACAGAGGTATTAACCATGTATTTATCTCTGTCTGTTGTTAATTGTTTGACATTTATTGGTCTTGTGTGATGCTCAGATTCACCACTGACATCACTATATGTAATGGGGTGCGTCTACACTCTTAATAATACAAGGATATATTAGTGAGCCAGAGGGACAGTACAAGGGCATATCTACAGAGATCTCAGTTGCTTTTTTGATTCATCAGAGATGTTTGCCCGATGAACATCATGGCTATGCAGGTCCACCAACACTGAGCCACAAAAAACAATACTAATAAGTGTAAACCAGCCTGGAGCAGCATGACAATTCATATGGGTCTAAGATGGTCTTCAAAGCAGGGCCCTATCAGGGCCCTCTGGAAGATTCATGTCCAACTGGCCGATAATTCCTCGTCTAGAACGAGCCAAAAAATATACAATGTCAAGGACACATTCCTGGACTCAGAAACAGCATCCGTCTCGCCGCCTCACGGCATACCTGGCTGAAATCACATCTTAGCTTCGACTCTCTTGAGAGCCTCAATGACGTCTGTTAAACATAAATAAAAACAGTATGTGGAAATGAAGAACTAGAGTCTCTTGTCCCTTTATATCTATAGAGAGACTCTTAGTTCTGCAGATCTGCAGTTATGCGATTAGGCAAAGGAAATAATAAAGCAATTTTGCATATAATTTGTCTTACCTCCTTCCTCTGAAATATCTAAGGCTGACAGCCTTTGGAAAAGACAAAAAGTACTGCAAAAGTTTGTGAACTTTATGTTGGCTTGATAAAGTTTTGTTTCAGAATTCTGGAAACCTGACCAATATTTATTCATCCTTAAGACACAGTTCAATGGGTTTGTTAGCTTTGCTTCAAGCTGTAGGAAGGAGGCCAGCAGTAGCAAATGACTGAAATACTATGGTGATGAAAGACAAAAAACTGAGATACGAGCAGTTGAAGCAGGACATTGGTGTACACAACAAGGACATACGTCATTTGAACTACATGGAGCTAATACCCAAGATAGAAGAAGTCTTGTATTATGTTCAACTTATGAAAAATATCCTCTCTGCATTTGGGTAAATTCAAATTAAATTTTTTGCTTGATGCGTACGTGGTTTATGGATTAAATACATATGGAACATCATTTTCCTTCCACTATCGACAAGTTACCAATAATATTTATATTATCATACTATTTATTAAAATCAAGCCACATCAATGTTTCGTCAAGTCATTTTTTTTAAACATTCTTTTTACATTGATTAATAAATACACAAATAGTCACTGTGAATAGTTGATTACCCTGTCAATCCCATAATGCTTGCTCGTCTCGTTCGCAAATGTTGAGTAAATTCACATTAACGCTAAGTTTTACACACTGTTTCATCAAATATTCTGCAATATTGTGTAGTGTTTAAAACACCTCAGGTCCAAACATATACCTCATATTCTCCATCCACTCAGTTCAAACAAACAGCAAGGACGAGAGGACACAAGCATCCATCAGCGCAAGGACTGTCTCTGGATATGAGGGCAAGAACGTTTTCACATGCATCACTGTACCGTTCTCCTGCCAAGCATGAGAAAAACATTTCCTCGCAATTCCAAAACTCTGAGCTCTTTCATGCAAGGCGGATTAATGTAGCTCAGAGTGGGGACCGGGGGGTGAAGTTACCCCAAAAACATGGGGAAATGAGGTCAAGCATAGAGAACGTTACAAAGTGTCGTCATCTCCTGTCTGTCAGAGTCATCCACCCCAAAACACGGTACATTGAGAAATGATCCTTATAAAGCGTCCGTCCAGTCACGACTTGGTTGTCTACCAAGACATTAGGGTTGTTTTCAGCTTTGAGCACAGGCCAGGATGACATTGCACGTGTTCTCATCGTATTCCACTCAGTCATTATCCGCTTGGCCGTGGACGTTTTTACGGCAGACCGCACATGTTTCTGGAGCATATGGATAGTGTCGGCCACACAAATGTGTGTATGAAAATTTGACAAGCTTTCCTCGGCAATATATCTCTCATAGACGCGAGCATTTCAAACACCTTCTTGTTTAAGTCTTCAGTCTGACAGGCTGTTTGCCGCAGTCACGGATGCATGTGAAATATTCCCTTCTCTTTTTTTTTATCAGCAAATGTCAAAAATATGATTGTCTGCATTTATCAGGATTACAAATATACAGTCTTGATCAGGCACCATCTATCACAGAGCCACATTTGCTCGTTCATCTCAGAAACAGCCAAACAATATCTACCATTCAGATGTTTAAGGGAAGCAGCTGCTTTGACATCAAAAGGAGAGAAAGGCATTGTTAGACGATGCATGTCCCGCATCAGTCACAAAAAGTTCAACGTGCCAATTCAGCTACGTAAAGCGTCTGCCATTCTGTACGGAAACCCGATCTTAACCCTGACACATCAGCGTGTGGTCTGTGATGTTTGGCCTAGAGAACGCATCGCCTCAATCTCCGAGTGCCTGTCTAGCTGCCATGAGACGTGGTTTACTCATGAAATCACTGCGAACAGCCCCAGTACTACACATGGCAAGCAGTGCAGCATCTGGAAGACCCCGCTTCATTCTTACAAAAGTCAATCGTTTTGTTCTATCACTTGCAGCTTTGTGTTGTATATTAATCCTGAAGAGATCTTAATGGGTATAAGAAGTGAGACAGTTTGGAGGGAATAATGGTGCTGTCCCATATGAATATACCTCCCACCGACACTGAGCATAATATTTACAAAGATGTTCCACATTGAAAATCTGGCATTCAGATTATAATTGAAACATGGAAACAAAGGTTTAGTATTTCGAAAACAAGTAAACAAAGACACCATCATATAAAATCATTCACAATTCTCCATTGACAGTCACGATATCAAATGAGTGATATTGACATCTTTGTACAATTGTTTTTTTTTTTTTTACTTTACTCATTAAAAAGAAATATGCTTTCTCTCAAATTCTCAAACGTTTATCCATTGAAAACAAAAGTCGTTTCAACAAAACACAAAAGTGGTTTCGCAGAACATTCAATACAATGTATGCGGAACAGACTGAATATTATAGTGTACAAGTTGTACGAACTATTCCTTTAAATATCACTGCAACAGCACTGCAAAACTGTATAAAACCTGTTTAAGTCCACTGCGATGAAATTTTATCACAAAATGATTGTACATCTTAAAATTTAGCCTGCCATTTAAAATTTATATGCCTTGGCATGACATTTGTTGACAGAGAAGTTGTCCTCTGGCCTGTCTTATTAAAAGTCATTGGTTTTATGTCACCATTAACCTTACCATGAGGGCCTGGACAAACAAATGAAATCTAACAGTGCCCTCAATTGAAAGCTAACTATTGTCTTTGGCTTGGTTGACTATGACAGAACATGAGCTGTACAACCACACCGTGTCATGAGCAAACCTTTTATGATTTATTGCACGCTAGACTTTTCCATTCGAGACTCGCCGTATGACTAAACTGCACCTTGTTTTTCTGGGGCGCCAATGTCATATGTATCCGTAGAATCCAACTGACTGATGTATGGTTGTGTTCTTCAGTGTTTTCAGACAACAGATTTGGTTCATTTTTAGACCACTGGCATAGGAATCAGAGGAAGATGAATGTCTTTGACTTTGATGTGTATGCATGTGTGCCATGTTAGTCTCTGCTCTGTAGTTCTGTGTCAGAATTCGCTGATGGATATTCAAAGTTTGCCAAAGCAGATAAGCTCTTTTGGCCAAAGCCTGCTGACATTGTCTGGAAACTTGGTTACTTGAGACACTGTAAAAGTCCACACTTTTCACTTTATGAAAGTCAAATGAGCCCAAATGGCTAATCTGTCTTGAGCTCTTTGTACTGAAGGGTAATTCAGAT
This sequence comes from Megalobrama amblycephala, assembly GCF_018812025.1. Classification (NCBI taxonomy): domain Eukaryota; kingdom Metazoa; phylum Chordata; class Actinopteri; order Cypriniformes; family Xenocyprididae; genus Megalobrama; species Megalobrama amblycephala. The sequence continues at coordinate 2,218,754 of NC_063059.1, read as the reverse complement.
TCAAACAGGAAATTCTGGAAGTTCCTGTCACCTCTAGAAACTCTGACTCCAACCTCGGCAATTCAGTTCATTCCAAGCGCATTCCATTGTTTTAAAAAGGGCTAAAAAACAATGGCTCACACATTTACACACGAGTGCACCTTAGGAGCTTTGTTGAGCTAATGAAGGCTTAGAGAAAGAGCTGAGGTTCATTTAGTGGTCAATTCCTCTGGAGATGTTAAACACTACTGGAGAAAGGTGAAGACTGTAAACCTACAAGATACAGTCTGGATCACCAGACTAAAATGGATCACCGATTTTCATGACATTACCACAAAAACATGTCTTGTGGGAATGGCTTTGACTTATTTAAGAGTTTGCTGTAAGTTTTGAATGCTTACATCTTCTAAATGCGAATTTTGTCATTGTTTTGGAACACACCAGCTTATTCATAACCTTAAGGCTAACATATTCATACTAAAAGCTAAAAAACTTCAATTTTGATTTCAGGGGGACTTTAAATAAAATGATTTACAGCACCGTAAAGTCTTTATAGACAAAATAAAATGTATACATACCTTTATTTTACCGAAGTAAAGCACCAATTCGGAGGCAATGAGAATCCTCTGCTCTCTCCTGCCGAGGATGCAAAAAGTCAGCGCTCTGTGTAACCCAACAGCTGGGTTGCTGTAGTAAACTAAGCCACCGCTGGGTTGTTGGGAGGGGTGTATTGAACCATGGAAACAATAACCCAACAAAATTACCCAACAGGCTCACCCTATAGGATACAGCAAACTCAGAAAAAAAACAACCCAGCCTTTTTTAGAGTGTAATAACAATTTCCCAAACCATTTGTCAGGAGATTCATTAGTACTGTACTTTACTATTTAGACTGATATTATGTTATTACTTACATTGCCTAATTGTATTGCGTTTTTGTGCACTTGTAATGTTGAATTGTTTTGCACATTCTCTTTGGAAATAAAAAGTATGTATCATTTTTCTTAATAAGATTTTAAATTTTGTTTATGTAGACAACCTGTGCTAACAGCATATCCAGCCAATTATTCTATTGCATAAATAGTGTAATTATTGTGTTGTGTGATCTAGGTCTACACAATTTAGTTGTTTAGTTGTATGATTAAGTTCCTGTGTGCTTTATTTTCTAAACAATCAAAAATCCTGCTGCAATATGTCATAGCGGCAGCTGTAAGGAATCACTTCAGAAAGAGAGAGCAAATGCCTCATCTGTCATCAATAGTGCTGTCTGTTGCCTAATTAGCATTCACATATCAGAGTGCACTGATCACAGCTATGACATCATTACCATCACATGCTCCTTCAGGCGAAAACACACGGCTTATTCTACAGATGACTCAAGAATTCGTCTGTCATAGTACGCCACACATTTACACATTTCCCGCATGGATCCTTGTTTCCAAATAAACAAAGGCACGAGGCAGGCCGCGGTCTGAACAGGATGACCTCACGCTTTCTTGAGATCACCAGATTCTGTTTGACAGCCGTAACGTTCTACAGGAATGCCGATAGAGTGGTTCCAACTCAGGAACCAGCAAATTATGTACTCATGACAAGTAAACACTTTGGCTGGATGTTTAAACACATTTGACATAGTTTTATCATTGCTCTTTTGCTGAAAAACAGCTGTGATTGACTTAGCTTTTATTCCATCATGCCTGCACATTTGCACTTTTGCATATTCAAACTGGCATGTCAGCTTTGCTTATGACACATTCAACAACCAATGGCATTTGTCATCGTGGCGCTTTGTTAAGGAATCATTTTTATTTTATAGTAATGCAAATGAGATTTCAGAATTTCATTTAAGGTTCAGATTTTCATTGAAATCATGTATGACTTCAGAAGACTTGGAATATAGTGTATGGCTGAATTTGGAATAGCATACTAAAATGGCAGAAATAGTAATATCATCGTACAGAATGCAACTTTTGCAATCTAGGAGCATTTTTTCTGAGTCGCGGGTCCATTGTTGATGCTTGTATGGTCGATGTTGATGCTCGCAACATGTGAGAAGAATTACAAGCCGAGTCAAGTACTTTATGAGCACCAAGAGTTGGCTTGAATTTGACCAGGTTATGGACCATGGCCCACCACTATCAACGTTAATCATTCCATTCAGCTGTGCACCTCATCATCTCTTGTATTTAGTTCTCCCTGTTCAGTTTAAGTTTGTCTGGTCTCATCTGGTCTCTGTGTTTCTGAGTACTATATTGATATTAAAGACTTTTGATCCTTCATCTTCGTCCTTGTGCATGTATTTTGTACAAGTTGTGACAGAAGGCCAGACCTAGATAAGATAAGTGGTGTTTTTTTGTGTGTTTTTTGGACCTTTTGATATATTTTTTTTCTCACCATGGACCTCACTGCAGTTTACCTCCTCTGCCTTGAACAGGGTGATTGCTCCCTCAAGAGATTTATAAAGGAATTTCTCAACCTGGCTCATCAAGCAACCTTTCCGGATGAATGCCTGTGTTCGTTCCTGATCGTTGGCCTTAACACCACCACAAGAGCACAGTTATTTGGGGAGGGTCCTTGAGGGAGCCTCGTAGAATTCATGGAGTGGGTGTTGGTATCTTGTGGATTGCAGCTCACCGTCGGACCCGTCGATGATGATGCCAGCCCCCCTCACAATCCAGTGCCCAGCCAAGACCACCCGGTCTGTGAGGTTCGGCAGCAAGAGCCCACCTCAGGAAGCGAGACTGACTCCGCTGCGACGTTTGAGCATGTGCCCACAGGAGCGACCGAGCTGAACATCCCCACGGAGCCTGAGCACCACGTGTGCCAGGTGTGCAAGCCGGCTGCACCATCTATCACAGAGGGAGTGCTAGTGGAATATGAGGGCATGGAAGTGAGCCCCGCCCACCCTCCCACCACTGAGAATGAGTTGTTAGCTACAGCACTGGAAAACTGTATTGACTTTGCAGAGGTTGATTCTCTGCCCCTATTGCTCTCCCCTGAACCTGTCTGCGCTCCTCCGGTTTTGCTGGTCCCACCCAACCTCCCTCTCCCACCACCTCTCCAAACCACTACTAATGACCTCAGTATCTGTGTGGCTCTTCAGTTCCTTCTCCAGTCCCCAGCCACCCATGCCACCCAGTCATCGCTACCTCCCATCACCCCCTCAGCAACACCTCTGCCTCCTCTTTGTGGCCTTGCAATAACTTGGGCCTGTTGAGAGCCATATCCTCCTGGGCGTGGAGAGCCCGTGGAAATCCTCCGGCCTCTGGGCGCTCAGTGACTCCTCGACCTGTTGCCCTGGCTCCTGCGTGCCTTCCTCCCTCGATGTTTGCAGGGACCATAGAAGATTCTGTCTCGCTAAACTCCCTCGGACCATCGGCTTTACCTGGGTCGGACATCGCCACGCCTCCACCACGGACCTGCAGGTCGTCGGCTGCTCTCTGGCCCTCCACCCCTTCGGCTCCGGCTAGCTCTGCTCCCTCAGGCTCCACCTATGCCCTCTGTCTCTCAAGTTCAACCTCAGCCCTCCAGATCCCTGCTGCCATCTCAGGGGGTCATTGTTGTGGCTACGTTGCAGACGCCCAGGTAATCTGTACCCTTCGCTTCTTTGGCTCTCCGGCTGCACAATAGGCTCCTTCCAAGTCATCGTTGCTTCCGGTCATCCACATGATGGTGTCTAGATGCACCCTACCTTGGATCCTCCCTCCTGTCATCCATTTGCCCTTGTTCACGGCCCTCCATTGGTTTACTCCACCATCTGCACCACCCTGGGCTTTTTTGTTTGGCCCTCTACCAGATTCCCTTCCTCCTCCAGAGCCTCCTCCATCATCCATCTGTTGGTGCGAGGTTGTGGCTTCCGGGAGGGGGCATACTGTCACAGTTATGTTCAGTTGGATTTGGTTTTATGTTTGCACTTTCTCTTTGCCTGAGTTTGTTACCACAGTGATCTAATTAAGTTAATCATTCCATTAAGCTGTGCACCTCCCTTTTCAGTTTGAGTTTGTCTGGCCTCGTCTACGTTATGCCTCAGTGTGAGTAAAGCTAATCTTGTCTGCCTGAGTATTATACTGATATTAAAGACTTTTTAACCTTCATCTTCATCTTTGTGTGTATATCGAAAACGTTGTGACAGTCAGACTACACATTGCTTCATGACCAATCATCGCTTGCTGTCTTTAATGACTAGCGACTGAACAAATAAGCTGCAAAAACGCAGTGTTAGCTTAATGATAATTCCAGTACTCATCGGGTTGCTGAAGCGCGTCCGCTATCGTTCGCCAGCATTTATCTTTTTTTCACTCTGTGGTGTCAGTCCTTTGAGAAAACATCATAAATGCAGGAGTATTGTTGCCATAATGTAGCTCCATGAATCTTTCCTCCATTAAATAAGTCCACCTAGCAGCACCAATGCCATCGTCTCTCTTTCAATTCAGCATGTGTGAAAGCTGTGTACAGAAGAGCTTATATGCTCTTATTGGTCAAAATCACAAATGTGAAGGAACCCATCATGGAGGACCGAAAAAAATTAAACTTGCTAGTCTTTCTTTCGTGACATCATGAAGCATTGCAGACTCTGCGTCGGTTGTCGTCTACTATGACACACAATACAAGATAAATGATCGATTCTTGCATCCTGATGCCTGTTGTCATTTATGAAACAGCACAACACCTTGTCAAATGGATCATGTCAAAATTGGGCTGATATCGTGTAGTCTGAACCTGGAATAGTATCCTTTTCTGAATTCAGCTCTTATGTGTCAGCATGACTGCATTATGGGTGAACTGTGAGAAAGGGGAGATGAGTTGAGTCATGAATAATAGTAATATGCATTTTTTGTTATGCAAATACCACAGGCTTTACCAGCAGAGACAGTGTATAAAGAACAGGGATTTATTTACAGGCATAAGGGATTTATTTACAGTTTACTGAAGAAAGATAGTTGAGGGGTAGTTTAACAACAGCATGGCTGTTAATGTAGATTTCATTTGTTTGTAATAAACAAGTGCAGCTGCATCTGCACCGGTTGTTGTGCAGTCATTTTTGTTCGGTTGGCAGAGTTGGGTTAGGACCGGCACTATATCCTGCTGTCAACATTTTACTAAAATGAACTAGCTTAATAATGACATGATTTTTATCACATCGTTCCTTTCATGTTATAAGAGTTTAATTGGTGTCAGCATACTGCCATGACTTGGCAGAGGAATGCTTTTCCACAGACTGTAGATGCAAGTAAGCCAAGTATGTTTGTTCAGAAATCACAGCACTCCCATTTTTTGCTTTCCATCTGTCTACAGGCTGTCAGTGGCCACAAATTGTTTCCAGAGATACGGTATTTAAAAGCTCAAAGTGTTGTTCCCTGAATTGGGTTAATCCATCGCTTGACCATTCACATGTTTTTGAACCGTTCCCACCAGTTATAAACCATGTTAATGCAAGTCATAATCACTGTGATTATGATTACAATCTTCCCATTGTTATTGAAAAAATTATTGAAAAATGGACTGCAGATCCTTTATTACAAGAAACTGGAGCTTTGCCTGAATGTTTATTCAAAGCTAGAGCTTTCCAAATGCCAAGACCCTTCTAGCAAAAATATTTTTGAAACATATTGTATATGTTGTAAACAACATGGTTGACAAAAATATAAATTTTTTTCCAAATTGGAAACATATTTTGTTTAAATTTAAACATGTATAGCTCCAATGAAAGTATATTTTTGTTAGCACTTTACAATAAGGTTTAATTTGTTAACATAAGTTAATGCATTGTGAATTACCATGTACAAACAATGTACAGTTGTATTTTAATAATTAATGATTAATAACCGTTTTGTGCATTGTTAGTTAATGTTAGTTAATACACTGCCCGGCCAAAAAAAGAGTTGCTGTTTGGATTTTAATAGGCAAATACTTAAGAGTCTATAGATGGATCATTATTACAGGGATTATTATTTTTCTAGCATGTTATATGCTTGGCAAAGGTTCTTTTAACCCTAAAAGATGGAGTGTGTAGCTTTTCATTTCTTAAACAACCATGTAGGAAGACACATCATGGCCATATTCCAGGATGACAATGTTAAGATTCAGTAACAGCTGAATCTCCAGCACATCCCAAAGACTTTCAATGAACTCAGAGGTGCCAATTCATGTGTGAAAACGATTCTTCATGCTCTCCCAACCATTCTTTCTCAATTTTAACCCTGGTGAATCTTGACATTGTTATCCTGGAATATGGCCATGATGTGTCTTCCTACATGGTTGCTTAACCCTTTAACTGCCCCACCAAGAAAAAAGCATTTGAAAAATGTTTTGTTTGCATTTTTTATCTCATTATGTCACTAGTTATCACACTCACTGTATTTTTTTTCAATACATCCCATAATTTTTAAAATATCGGCCTCTACCAAATGGTTGAGATGGCACTTAAAGGTAAAATAAAAAAATTCATACACATACTATGAAATTCAGAAAATATGAACTATAATACTAATTTATTTAAAACATAATCAAAATAAAATAGTTTTATATATTGAATCTTGTTTATTTATTGAAATATTCAATAAAATATTTCAGATTTTCATTTTATGACAGGAAATTACATGTTTTCTTGTTTTTTTTAACAATAAACAAAAATAAATAACACAAATAACTAAAAGTAACAAAACTAAAGACATTACATTCTTTCTGCATTCAAAAACTAAAAACAAAATAGCAAAAGATAGTAATATAATGGCATTTTAGGCTTTTATGATTCAAGAAACGCCATCAAGTATGGTAGTGCAACAGGATTTTTCTATTTTTTTAGACATATGAACATTTCTCTTTTCAGACAGGGTGATAATTTGGATCCTCTATTGGGTCATCATCATCACTGAAATCAGCATCAGAATCGTGGGGGTTTTCTGAGACAAGGGCCTGAATAGTGTGTGTTCTTGTACCATAGAAACTGTTGACATCCATCTAGTAACTGTAAAAAAAGCAACAACAAACAAATAAATAACAATCTCTTACAATTTTAGTAATGTTAGTTCACCAGCATGTCATTTAAGAAGTAATTGACTCTGATAATTATGATTTCCACACATTAATTCAATGAATTCATTATATTTTCATCAAAAAATATGCAAAAGTGGCAAAAAAATACATATTTAAGAAATTATGTCAGCATATTCATGAAGAAATAACAATAGCTGTCATATTCATAGCTAATAATGATCAGAAGTTTATATTTCTCAGCAAATAGTCCATTCTGACTGCAGCAATGGATGATCTGAAAACATTACCTTAGCTTTTCTGCATTTACCTTTAAGTGTCAAATCAACCGTTTGGTTGAGCATGTTTTTGAAAAATTATTTGAAACATACTAAAGTGTTTTAATGGCACCAAGTAACATAATTTTGTAAAGTTAGGGCTCTTACAGTGTAATATGTCAAAAAAAATTTGCTTACCTTGCAAATTTTCACCAAGAACAGTTCACATGGCAGGAGTGATTTCTTTGTTTCTGACATCCATGTTTGAGGAAGTGTTGTGACAAGTGCTGTTGATTGACACTCTGACATCTAGTGGATTTTTTTGGCATAACATACCTCAACCAGATGGTAGAGATGGCTCAATCAGCTTGAGTTAAGTTAGGTACTCCTCTCAGTGAAATATAGTGACTCAAAATGTGCTCTACCATTTGGTCGAGCGGGCAGTTAAAGGGTTGAAAAGCTACACACTCCATCTTTTAGGGTTAAAAGAACAGTTGCCAAAAATATAACATGCTAGAAACATAACAATCACTGTAATAATGATCCATTCAATGATTCTTAAGTATTTGTCTATTAAAATCCAAACAGCGACTTTTTTTTTTTTTTTTTTTTGGCCAGACAGTGTATTAAATAATGTTAACAAATGAGACCTTACTGTAAAGTGTAATGTTTTAATATAGGGGAGACCAGGGATGGCTGTAACATGAAAACAGAAATGTAACAGAGGCTTTTAACTTTCTTTCTTTCTTTCTTTCTTTCTTCTTTAAATGCTTGAAATGAAATGTGGTGGAGTTGAGGGACTGATTTATTTTCAAATTTATTTTCATATATTTGCATTATATTTATATTGATATTTAAACATACAAAAAAAATCAACTAGAATGAAAAAAACCCTGAAAATATATTGATATAAATATATTTTTTCCTTATATATTTTGCCATTATATATATATATATATATATATATATATATATATATATATATATATATATTAGACTTTTTTTGCCAGTCTTCCCCAGTAACTCCAAAAAAAAACCCATTAAAGCCCTCTCAGGGCCAGACTTGTTAGTAAAACCTACGAGTAATTACTGTGTTTCACCATAACATCTTTCCTGGTCTTTGTGATTGAATGCAAGCAAGTAATTTGTGCATTGAAAACAAAAATCAGCACATGTTTAGCTTTTCCGACAACCCAGAGTTAAATACAGGATTTAATGTAGGTAAACATCTAATATGTTGTTTATAGATAATTCATATTTATTTTCTTCATTTATTCTCATCAGCTGTTACTGAAATCCATGGAAAACTTCCACAAACTCTGCATGAAAAAGTGCAAGCATAGATCTCACTTAAATGTCATGCATAATGCACACATATAATTCACGCACTGCTAAGATAATGACTATAACATTTTAATTAATCTTAATAAAATCACGAAGCCCCCAAAGCTTAGGCCCATTTTTTTCCAGCACTTGACATTGTAAGGAGTGGAAAAATATTTCTAACACACCTTGTTCTCCATCATATAGATTGATGGCTTTTGGTGATATGTTTTGAAGCTAATGTGAAGGATGAAAATGCTAAAAAAAGAAAAAAAAAGACCATACTCAGTCGACGGAGCAGTAAACTGATGTCTGCAGGCATCGTGCATTCAGTCTTGCTGTGGTCCCTATCTGATGAGACCTGCAATGGTCTCTCTGAGCTCATGAATTTGGAATATTTTCCCACATCGCTGACACTGTTGCTTTAAGAGCTGATAACAGTCCGCATTAGCAAGTCCTAGCCAAGCAAAGCAGAAGGGAAATAGAATATGCAGACTGACAGCCAAATGACTTTTGAGGGGTGTGGGATGTGTCGAAGATCCACCCAAAATGCTTGAGGAGGTAAAAGACGCCTTTTTAAAAATGACCCTCGGCTCACGCTCCTTAATGGATGGCCATCCTGCTTTTTCCTGGGCTCTTTAGAAGACTTATTAGAGCAGATGTTTGCACAGCTGCTGCTGTCAAAGGTAGAGTCTGGAACGCTGCCTCACTTCTACAGCGCATGAGGAATGAGACTCACACATCAACCTCAGGTTCTTGTGAAATGCTCTCGCCTCATTTCTAACGGTTCATGGATTCTTTTTGATGTTGGCCAACATAACAAAATTTCTGCTAATAATCTTGTTGACAAAATTTGGGACTTCTATAAAACAATATGGAAGATCTTATTGGATAAGAATGACAAATGTGCTGCAATCATTTGAATCTCTACATTTCAATTTCCCATTAGTTTCTAGCAACTTATCAGTCAAAAAAAATCGACAAAGCTTTTATTTACGAAGTTAGATTTGAAGGTATGTGAGAGAAACATTATAACCAATCCATATTCTCATTACACATTATACAATACAGTAATTCAACCATAGTTTAACTGTACTGATCTAATCACTAGTGGCAATCACTACAACTGTTGCTGATACTTAGGGTTAGTGTTGAACAAACACCTATTGAACCTGGACATTTTTGCTGCATGAATGATTCCTAAAATATTGTGGCTTGAAGAGGAAAGGTGTGCTGTTACTTTTCTAAGTGACTGAACTTATAACGTTAAGAAAGACAAGTCAGAGAAGAGTTGTCATGAAACAGCTTCACAAACAGTATTTTCAACCACACAGTATCATTATTTCTATGATACAAACATTCAAATGATCACAGAAGTACTGGGATAAAAGTTTATACTTCGAATATAAACACTGATGTCTACGATAGCGATCACAATAGAGTAATTCACCTTTTGAAAGTAACTTGGCGTTTGCTAACACTATGGGGAACGATATACCCATGCCGCCATGCTTGAGGGGAGTGCATGCCAGGAAATGGCTGAGAAATAGGAAGTGGCTTCAAAGGGACGCCAGAAGCAACTCGCCCTCAGGTCGCACAAGACTGTCAGTTACATTATTCCCTACGGCCAACAGCCCAAGCTGAGCCTCAAAGAGGCCTTCCGCAGAAAGCCAACCCGAGGCTGCTCAAGGCTTCTGGGACCAATATTCCCGAGGAAAAGTGGTCCCTTAAAGGGAATGTGGCCAGGGAACCAAAGGAGCCCCGGCCAGTCACTAGAGGGGAAAGGGTCATCCCCAATGCCACCAGGGAGGCCGACCTGGTTTGATAAAGGACAAATTTAGTCTTGGCCAACCCTGTCTGAATACAGAATCTCAACAACGCATTCTTCAAAGAAGAGAGCAAGTAAGAGCGACTGCAAGAAGGGCAGTAAGCAACTCAAACCCACGTGTAGAGACATGCATCCTGGATAGCAGAACTCAGCTATAAACCCTCATATTGAGGGGAATATAATCCGCTCATCCTAGGATCTACTCAGCGCTTGATTATTTGCACTGAGGAGGCTGTGCGCTGTGCGCCTAGGGCTGATTCCTGACGGGAGGCCTTAATGAGGCCTACCCAAAGATCAGCTTAGGGAACTGAGTAATATTACAAACAACCCTACCGGGAAGTACAAAGCTCTCTTAACAGGTAAACTATACTGTGGGCACCTAATCATGGAGGTCAGAAGGGGCCTGCCTATGATAAAAGATCATGTAAACACACATGCGAAGGAATACTATTTAGTATACAGTGAATGAGACTGCATAGTGCCCACGCAACAGTCCACCTAACACAATCCAACGAGCAGTGTACAGTGTAAGAGGAGTACAACATACGCCAACATGCACTAAGGAAAAGGCCCCAAGACGGGCATATGACCTTAGCGGACACATGGCATCAGCTTGTGGCAGTGTTTACAGCTCCAGGAAGAACAAATGACCGAACCATAGGAGGTCAAATTATCACCTGGGGCCCTGGCCAAACCAGAAAGTACTCAGTAAAACACTTGCATCTCTATAAATGAGAGGAGTACTCTCAACACACACCAGTATGTTCATAAGGTGGCCCAGAGGGCACAAAACCTGCAAACATAAGGCATCAGTCTAGTTCAGCCATAGGGTTCTAGGAGCACATAGAACCAACCTAAACTAGGTAGCTATTTAGCTCAACTACAATAAACCCTGACACAGGAAGTCAAAGTAGAAACCTAATTCTTAGTAAGGTTTACCACAAAGCTCAACCTGAGAGGAAGCCACTCAGAAACTACAAGACTGAACTCCAACATGCTACACAGGAGGCCCAGAGGGCCTATCCTGCAACACTTAGCATCAGCCAGTGGCCCATAATCATACGGGCTAACAGGCCACGCGCTCAAAGAGAAATAGCATTTTCCTTAACATAAAGGGAGTGCGAACTCCAACCATATCCTACAAGAGGCCTGCTAAGGCTTACTTTAGAATAGATGGAGCGTGCTACAAGCACAGGGCCTATACCAACCAGAAAACCATGAGTTAGTACACATACTAAAACTTCCAAACAGAGTGTAGATACTAATCTACAGTACACTACGAGAGGCCTAACCTGGGGCCTACTCTTAACATTCTGGTCGGAGGTGGTATGAAAAATACAACTCACATCAAACTGTGCCAACATGTAGATCTGAACGGAGACCTATCAAGGCCTACCACTTCAACCACACGAAGCATCAGTTAGTAAAATTGTAAATATAGTGATGATACACACCATTTGTCCATATGTATAAAGGAGGCCTATAGGGCCTACCCTTTTAATGACAAGACAAAGACCAAGCTCAGAGTGAAATATTTCTTAACCCTACGTTACAAACTGTGGGGCTATAACAACTGGCTAAAGAAATAGCCACACCAGCCAGCTGGCCACATTTACTTAACATAAAACACATCTCAGTCTTAAAAACAAAAAGAGTGTAACTCCAAACTCTACAAGAGACCTAATAGGGCCTGCTCGAGAGATGGGTGTGGCCAATGGCAGTGACAGAAACCTACGCAATCTGAGCTAAAGTCTACACATCCCAGCAGGCAATGTACCCCTTCTGATACAGGGATTTACCAATAAATGCCCACGTGGTCTAAGGGAGGCCTGTCAAGGCCTAACACTTCAAATAGACATGAGCATAGAAACCTGTGGTAGTGTAAAAAGTGTATCATAGTGTGAGCAACTCATAATCCACATCAACTGCACTCGTTTTACAAAACAAGTTGCTAAACTAGAAGGAAGCTAAAATTAGAGCCTACAACTCCAAGTTATATGCAAATATAGCCATTGAAAAGATACCAAAGAAGGGAGCTAATAGAAACCAAACTGTGAAAACACTACCCTGAATATGCAATCCAACAGGTGATGCACTCAGTGACACACAATAGACCCTAACTGGGGAGTATAACAGTCACCAAATTCTTAAATAGAGGCTGAATACAAGCCTACTATTATGAGAACAGGTGCTAACCTGTGGCAGCACTAGAGTAAAGCTTACATGACAAATGTAGGGCAAAATGTTTAGAACTTAAAGCAAACAAATGGTTAACAAACATGCCATCCTAAAGAGGATAAATGCTCTTATTAAACAGATTTATCAAATCTGTACTGAGCCCTAGAGGACAAAAGCTAAAAGGCTAGCATCGTCAATTTAAACTTGAATGAAAATCAAGTGGCCCAGGATAGAGACAAATTCATAGCATGAATGAAATTCTAGAAAGTGGGGCCTGACTACACAGCATAACTTTATCTGTGCACAGATAAGGGCCTACCACCTGAGAAACAGCATTAGGGAGGCTAATAACAGTCTACAACCTAGCTGTTAAGCTCAACCAAATGCACCTACTACAATAAACAAGGGGAAAAATGGGCATACGGCCTAATGACTCCCTCAGGAGGAGGCCAGAACAAGGAACTATACAACCTGACAAGGGATAGTCAATACACAAGGTAGTTTTAAATAAACACACCTAGCTCTAGCCTAAGCCGTAACAAAGCCTGGGATTCATCTCCAAATCTCATGGAAAGAGAAAGAAAACGAAGCTCACAAGCGCAGTAACGTCAGGCGGCTGGTTAAGGCCGACCTAACAAAACAAATTGAAGTAACGAGTGCCAACTCATATTAAATAACATATACTAGCTGAGAAGCTACTCTAAACAACAAAGGAGGCTAAGCGGTGGCCATTTTGTGGTCTGCTGATCGTTCCAGCCAACCTAATACTTCAGTTTTAACCCATTAAAACCCCTTTTACTGCTACATGTTCAGGAAAACTATACAGGAAAAAAACAAGGTCAACATATTGAAACATGAATATAGACATTGCTTACCTTCCTGTGGCTCGAAGACCAAAGACTCCTACCCCTTGCTTCTTAGGAAGGATGGAATCCATGGTTTTAACAGCCTAAAAGCATCCTTTATCACTATCAAGCCAGAAGGCGGGCCTTCAGAAAAAAATGTCATCATAGACTCGACCATCAGCCTGACCGTTAAAAGTGCCTGAGCATGTTAACAGATTTTAGTTAAAATCATATGCCGGGAGGCAAAAGAAGAAGGGCACCTGTACTCGATCACCTGTCTCAAGTCCAGCTTCTTCTTCCTATTGTCCCGCCGCTTTTGCGACCTACTCCGCTGGGGAGGAGGTGCCCGAGCGGCGACACTGGATCCATAACCTCCAGCAACTCTGCATACGCTGGGCAGGGAGAGCCGCGGGCTTGTCCGCTTCTTCCTCCACCGCCATCTCCTGCTCTCTGGGGCTTGCTGCCAGAAGAGCACTGGCTCCTGGATCCGACGATGTCAAAGACAGAACATTATCGTCATCCAGGAGCACGTCCTCATCAGTTTACACCCCTCTCAAACTCCACGGCAAGCTCTACCTGCGAGCCCCATGATCTCAGCCGCCACTCTGCCTCAGCACGAGCGGGGCCAGAACCACCAGGCACAGGCGCCGGCGCCTCTCCCCTCGAGAAGAGAGCCAGACAGGAACGGAGCGTCTTCATAGGAAGACGCTCACAATTAACACAGACAGCACCCTCGAGTACTGTCTGTGCGTGCTCTTCCCCCAGACAAAAAACGCAAAGGTTGTGTGTGTCCTCAGGTGTCAGAAACCTCGGACACGGGTCAGCACACTTCCTAAAGCATTTCTCCTTGCACACATTCTCAGACATATTGCCAAGAAGCTTGCTTTTCTTACCGTTTGCTGAAAACAGTGGCTTAGAGACAACAGTCCTGAAAGACAAAAAGATACTGACTGCTTCTCCAGGCGCGCCTTATATACTTCCGGGTCACGCCCCATTACGTCATAGGCTGTCGCCGGCCAATAGGATTGGAGTCTGTTGATATTTGGCTTTCAGACGTTGAGTCACATGGACGTTCCCCATAGCATTAACAAACGCAGAGCAAGTTAAGGAACTGTTTTGTCATTGAATAATAAAAGCATTCATAGTATTCAAAAAACAATAGGCAAAAAGTCCCCGGATGACCTACTACTTCTGAATTGTGATTCTGAAGTGTGCATATGATGGCTACTTTACTATCCCATGAGGCCACAGGAGAGGATTAATGAATGGAGGTAAAGTGACCCAATTGAAGTTGGTAGGTCACGTGATAATGACAACATGACAAATGTAGTAAATCCATACATTCATACTACCCATTTTCATACTACATAGGGCACACCTTTTTAACACTCTGGAGTCTGAGGTATCGCCGGCGATACCACCTCGGTTTTTTTCTTACCAGTGTGAAAGACACTCAAAATACTCCGTCAATGTTGCACATACAATTAAGAGTTATACACCATTTTAATCTGTTGAATATCTTCTTTTATTTGTGTACACTCAGAGTAAAAACAAAATGTTGTGCTTTTTGCAAAATAAAGAAAACTAACACGTGATCTCTCGTCTCCCTCTGAATGAAGTCCAATCTGATAGTTCTCAGAAAATGAACTGTAACTTAGTGAATACTAATGACACAAAAATGAGACTTATGTCTAAAAAAACTTTGAAATGTCAGGTTTTAAATTGTGTAAGTCAAATCGAAAACAAATATTCTTTGTTTATGTAATCTGTATGAAAAAAGAGCCATGTCAGAAGCTCATTATCTGCTAATGCGGTGTATTTATCGTCTTGAAAAGTGTTTTGCATAGCCATAGTTAGCGATCTCTGGAAGCCTCTGTTAGTTCGGTTAGTTCCTGGATTGCACATGGCCTATTCTTCTTTAGGAGGCGCACAGAGCGCCATCTGGCTGCAAGTATGAATTGAAAACACAGTATCCAGCGCTCATAGTGATGACAATAAATATTGAATAAATATTATTCCTCTGTATAGAAAATTGACATAAACATATGAGAATCCATCAATATTTCTCCAAATGTGCATACTTTTAAGCTAAATGGCTATATGAAATGCCACAGAGGTAACATAATTGTTCAGACACTTTGCATCACAGAAATACATTATATTTTAAAGTATATAATAGAATACCATTATTTTAAATTGTAATAATATTTCACAGTATTGCTGCTTTTACTGTATGATTGATATACACCATGATGAGCTTGAGACATGATCACAGAGGGTTTTTTCACAGCCTACCTGACTGAAAGGCCTCATTATTTTGCAAGTCATTACAGGTCATTATGCAATTCTTTTGTTTTCTCAGGTGTAAATTACAGGATTATTCATGATGATTCATGCATACTGTGTTTCTTGACAAAAAGTGTCTTACAAAATTTAAATCTCTCTATTGTTTTATATAAACGAGTAGGTAGGATACTTTTTACATAATTTTGAAGCAAAAACTCTAGTCTACAATCTCTAATACCCAGAAGTCTTGTGAACACATATATAATATTATTTTTTTGGCTTTATTTCAGTGACTTAAGTTTTTTGTTTTTTCAATAACCACACATAAACGTTATTCCTTCAAAAATGGAGATGAAAAGAAGAGATGGCAAAACGGCCGACCGGGAGGAGGTGGAACACAAAAGTCCAGGGTGGTGCAGGATGTGGAGAAAGCCATGGAGGAGCCTTGAGCAGGGGCATGATGGAAGGTGCCCAGGCCACAGCCAGAACTGCGCTCCATGGTGGCGTCGACGGAGGCAGGAGCCATAGTGGTAGAAGTTCTGACATCACCATGGCGATGGCCAGAGGTGATGACAGCGAAGAAGTGAGAGCCCACCGCATAACCGAGGGTCCGAGGTGAAGGAGTGACGACGATGGCCCTGACGACCGCGACAAAGCCTGAGCGGACCGCAGACAAACGGGTGGAGGGCCAAAGTGCAGTGGATGGCCCGCAAGTCCGAAACACAGCTGTGGCGAGGTCTGACCCAGGTGGAGCTGACTGACTGAGGGAGCCCAGTGAGTCCGAATAGCCGATGGTCTACACTGGAATCGTGGGTGGGAGGAGTGTAGACGAGGGAGTCTGGGAGACGGGTCGAGGAGGAGCGACACCAGCCAAGGTTGTAGGCGGCGCTGTGGGCTCCTCTTGCCCAGGTGGAAACAGCTCCCAGCTGGCCCGAGGTGGATCCGCGCCACTGAGAGAGAAGATGGATCCAGAGGGACTGATGGGAGAAGGTGACAAATGGGTAAAGGGAATGGCTGAGGGCCGAGGATGATGGAGGATGGCTAAACATAGTCAAAAGAAAAGGGTTATGTCATCTTCTAAGGTGGTCTAATGAGATGATGGGGGAGGGAGGCAGGGTAGGACAGATGGGACTGACTGGACTGACAGGACTGAAGAATTGTTAAGGCTGAATTTGGTGCTGCCAGTTTTATGCTCTCAGTGGCGGGAGGGTGGGCGGGGCTCTTCTCCTTGCCCTCCGATTCCACGGAGGCTCCCTCGCTGGTGGGTGATGCAGCCAGCACACACACCTGGTCAGAGTCTCACGCATCTCAGGATCCGCGGCGATGTTGGGCACACATGTCCTCGATAGCGTGGGCTCGCAGCTTGCGGCAAAGAAGGACTCGAAGTCTGCGGTGGGCTCAAACTGCTTAGTTCCAACCGGAGGGTTCTGGCTGGGCACTGGGGAGTGGGGCTGGTGACATCCTCAATGGTGAATGCAGATCCACAGGATACCAGCACCCATTCCACAAATGCAGCGGAGCTCCCTCGAGGCCCCTCCCCGGACAGCTGTACTCGTGTGGTGGTGTTGAGGCCGGCAAGCAGAAACGAGCACAGGCAGTCATCCGGGAAGGTGGTCTGAGGTACAAGATCCATAAAACTTGTTAAATGTTCCTCGAGGGAGTGATCTCCCTGCTCAAGGCAGAGTAGTTTGAAAAGAAGAAAAAAAAAAAAAAAAACAGACGAAAAGGTAAAAAGAAACACGAGCACTAATCCGCTTACTTCACTTTCAGTCGGGTCTTCTGTAACATGGTTGTGTGGATATAACAAACGATGAAGAAGAAGAAGAAGAAGCGTAACAGTCTTTAATAATCCAAAGAGTAATCCAAAAGTGGTAGCAACACAACTCACATGGAGACATACACCTGATGCCAACATATACGAGACCTGACAATGAACAGAGGAAAGACAGAAACTTAAATACACGGATAATTAACTCAAATGACAAACAGCTGTGATGATTGGGATTAGTGTCCATGGTGAAAGATTGTGGCAAGGCTTTATACTAACAGGTGATTAATCAAGGATCACATCACCTATAAAAAATAAAATAAAAAAAATACGTATTATCCAAAAGAAAAAAAAAAGAAAAAAGCCATGGAACGAAAGGCAATGAAAAATATAAAATACTAAATGTGAAAATCAAATTCTAAGCATACAAGATTAATAATAATATTAATAATACCTACATTAACCAAAAAAAAAAAAAAGAAGAAGAAATGGACTAATATCAAAATCTTAATTGAATCCCTCAATGACTACAGTATGTAAAGTGTAAAGGTTTCACGTTTCAAAAGTAAATTATTAATGCAACCTCCATGCCATTGTCACAAACTCCCATCACCAACCCAGTCACCTTAGCCCTCTACATTTCCCAGCATCCCTCCTGTTCCTCACTTGCACCTGCACCTCATCAGCAAACTCATCATCTCTGGTGCACTCATTAGCTGTGTCTCATTTCGAAGGCTGCGTCTTCCAGAGGTCACATTTGTCGGCCGCACACTGTACGTCATTGAGGCTGCTTTATTTCTGACCACTACATCCCAAATTCATAAAGAAATTAGGTAACACTTCAGTATAGGGAACACATATTCACTACTGACTACAATTTTTGCCTCCTAATTCCTAATTTCCTGCTTATTAAGAGTTAGTAAGGTAGTTGTTGTAGCGTTGAAGTTTAGGTATTGAGTAGGATTAAGAGATGTAGAATAAGGTCATGCAGAATAAAGCATCAAAAGGTTAATTCACCCAAAAATGAAAATTCTGTCATTTATTACTTACCCTCATACCGTTCAGGAATCAGCGTATCAAATCATGATTCGGATCGATCAAACAGCCAAACTGCTGAAATCACATGACTTTGGCGCTCCGAACAGCTGATTCGACACGCTGATTCATTATGCTCCGAATGCTTCCTGAAGCAGTGTTTTGAAATCGGCCATCACCATATAAGTTGTTATTTTGTTTTTTTTTGCCGCACCAAAAATATTTTCGTTGCTTTACAATATTAATATTGAACCACTGTACTCACATTAACTGATTTAAATGTGTTTTTAGTACCTTTATGAATCTTGAGAGAGGAAATGTCATCGCTCCCTATGCAGGCCACACGGAGCCATCGGATTTCAACTAAAATATCTTAATTTGTGTTCCGAGAGATGAACGAAGGTCTTACGGGTGTGGAACGGCATGAGGGTGAGTAATAAATGACAGAATTTTCATTTTGGGTGAACTGCAGTGGACTTTGCTGCATGTTCCACAAACATCTGTATAAAAAAAAAAAAAACTGAAAGTCTGGCATGGCCATAACATGACATTATTCTTTCTGTCCCCTCCATTTACGGATGAGTAATTATAACAATAAGGCTTGTGCTATCCAGCACTCCCATAACATTATTCCAACCCACGTAAACAGGTAACAGGCAGATATACAGATGCATCATCATAATTACACATATCATTAAACAGGAAAAAGACAAATCATTTCAGCCTGACGGAATTATTTCCAGGTGGAAGTTAGTGTTGTGTTTCTGGATGGGTTTACAAACATTTCTATCATCCTTGTCTGACACAACAAGATGACGATATGTCTGCAAGAGCAACGGAGAGTCCTTACATGGTGTTCAGGCTGTGTTTGTGTTAAAAGCAAAACAGGCAGCTTTTGCTTTTGCACGAATATCTTGAGCTCAGAAACTTTGGTCTGTGGAGATCATGCTGCTGGCATAAGCGTAGTCCAGACATTCGGAATTCCATATTTCACTTTTGAGGAATGGTATCAGATGGGATTAGATTCGGTCCAGCTCAGCTTTCCCAAGAGAATCTGACCAAGCAAGCTCAACTCAGGCCTGAAGTATCCTTGCAATCCAGTATGAGATGCCTCTCTTCTGTGCTCCCCCCGGACTCTACAGTTAATGACTGCTGCAGAGAGAAGCCAATACTCGGAGGAAAAATGCTAGTGTGAAAAAGAGAGTTTTGTGCTGCACTTTCCGCCATGATTTAGAATGCCTGTTGAGACGCCCATCCAAGTTTGAACAGATTTAATCAATCAAGATGATATTCACACCTTTGCGCATGTTATTGTCCATTGCTTTTCCTCATATGGGCCAAAGTTTTAGGGTGAAACTCATTTTCTCTGAATAACCTAGACATACCACTGAAGCTCACGAAACCTGCTACAACCGCAAACCGTATTTTGATTATTATGATTTACAACTGTTAGATGTGGGCAGTGAAATGTTGCTCTGTTAGAACACAAAGTGCACACGAAATTGTAATGATTCACATACTGTTCCATAGTTCACCCAAAACTGAATATTCATCATTTACTCACTTTCATGTCTTTCCAATCAATGCGATGTTCTTTTTGAACACAGAAGAGGCAGAATGTCCACGCTACTCCTCTCCATTCATTAAAAATGAAAAGAAAAATGACAGAGAAGCACCATAAAATCAGTCCAAACAACTTAAGTCTTCTGATGCCAAACAATAGATTTGTGTGAGGGACAGAATAAAATTTAAGCCATTATTAGTTTTAATTTGCACTTGACCCCTCATGATTTGCCACAAGAGTTTGACATAGACAGTAAACCTGTTGCTGGGTTTGAAATTTGAGAGTGACGATGGAGGACTCTTGGTAAATAACGACTTTTGTTTGTTCTTCACACAAAGGTATCATTTGACCTCAGAAGGCTTGGATGATTGATGCTTTTATGTTTCTTTTCTGTCATTTTTTCTAGCTCCACTGTCCCTGTCACTTTTGTTACATGGAAAAGAACAGTATGAACATTCTGCTAAACTTGAAAGTACGAGTTTGGAACAACAGAAGGGAGAGTAAACAATAACAGAATTTCCATTTCTGGATGATCTATGGCTTTGAGTAAGTTTCTTATGAATGCTAGTAATGTGGATAAAGCTCTCCTGTTGGTCTTAACATTTCCATATTCTGAAGCATAAAAGAATCTTTTGGCCAAAAATCCCTCTTTGATGTGATTTATATCTCAGGATTAAAGTAAATCCCTCTAAAGGATCCTGCTGAATTCCAGGGGTGGTGAGCATTCTTGTCAAGTCAAAAATACAAGCTCTCCTGCACATGATGAACTCATCTCTAGATCTGGTTCCTGATAGAGACCCAATGTCATGCTTGGCACTCCGGTGACGGTTCCTGTAAAAGGAATACCATCAATATCTAGGATTAACAAAAGGACACATGACACAGCACTGGCCAGTTTTCTGACATTTGATCTGTTCATTAATCTCAGCGAAGACAGAGCAGTAAAGCGTTGAGATAATGTGCATTGGTAATTATGCCATGATGTCGGCTCATCTCTTGCCCAGACTGAAAAATGTAAATGACAAATGACTGTGAAGTTAAAGTGAAGTTTTAATTTTATAATACACATTCAATTTGCCCCAAGTTTGCAACATAAAATTGACATTCCCCCTTGGGTGGTCTCCCAGTATTTATAGCCCACACTAGCCTCAGACCTGATATCATTCTCCAGCCACCAATCAGGTAGTACTTATTGAGCTTACAGTACCCTGGGAAGTGAAGATGGAGGAGGCACATAAGCCCAAGCTTTGGAATCTGTCGGTGAAAATCTGCTGTAGGATCTGTTGGTGGAAATATGTGGGATAACAGTTTACACCAATTCTGTAGAATAGCCCATAAACGCTGAGATGGTACTACTGGCAGTGAAAGTACAGGAAGATGGGCATGGGCATCCCGAGATGAAACAGAAAAGCAAATGGAGAACAATTAGCATTCCTGCTGTTCATAAGATTAAGCAAAGATAGTCATGTGCAATTGATCTGATATAACTGAAGTACAAGGATATGAGATGCATTATGTGAATGCTTGACTAAAGAGATACGTCTTTAATCTAGATTTAAACTGGGTGAGTGAGCCTGAACCCCGAACATTATCAGGAAGGCTATTCCAGAGTTTAGGAGCCAATTGTGAAAACGCTCTCCCTTCTTTAGTGGACTTAGATATCCTACGTACAATCAGAAGTGATGTATTGTAAGGCGATAGAAGATCAGTTAAACCATTTAGGGCCTTATAGGTCAGTAGCAATACTTTATAATCGATACGGAACTTAATAGGTAACTGTAACAAAGTTCGTAGATAAGGAAGAAGGAGGCGGGAACCGGCGAACATTAAACATAACTTTAATTCAAAATAAACAAATACAAAACGAAAGTAATGCTGGCAGACCCTCGCGGACATCTGCCGGCCACACAAACATAATAAAACATAAAATAATATCCAGGCCTGGTCCTCTCTCGTCCTTCACTGTCGTCACTCCTCCTTTTATGCTCCCGAAGCTCCTCCGTGAGAGAGTCAAGGCCGGTGCACCTCGCAGGTGGAGCTCATTATCTATCCCGTCACTGGCCTCAATCCGTTCCCTCACGGCTCTCGCCCGCCCTGCTTGTCACATCGCCCCTGCAGACCGGGGGGTACTCCCGCGACTGCGCTTACACCCCCCCCCCCCCCCGGGGGCCTGTCTCGGCGGCCACAGCACCTGGGGGTAAGGACAGATGAGACGAGAGAAAGGAGACGGAAGCAAGGGGAGCGACAGGATGAGAGAGGGGAGAGAGGAAAAAGAGAGAAAAAAAATTCTTGGTCCGGTTTCCAGACACACTGCTGCTCGGTCCTCAGCCAGCCGAGAGGCTCTTCCTCGTGGTGCCATGTGATGGTACTGGATGATGGTGGACGGCTTGATCCTCGTCCGCCCCCTGGCGGCCGGCGATGGCTCCTCCGGCTGAGGGCAGCCGGCAGCGAGTCCGCCGTCCCCTGCTCCTGCCCTTCATGGCGGACGGTAGCAGGCTCCAGCCCACGGCGAACAGCAGCGACTCCTCCACTCCCTCCTGGACGGCAGCCACCCCACCTCATCCCAGGAGCACGGCATCGAGCTCTCCGTCCCACCTGTCACTAGGCTCCAGCACCACCGCTTCGGGCAGTCTTCACTCCCATGCTGCTCGACCTCCACAGCACCGTGATTCTCCTCAGCAGGGAGGGCTCTTCGACAGCATGTCCCTCCTTCCTCCCGGGTTTCGGCACCAATGTAACAAAGTTCATAGATAAAGGAAGAAGGAGGTGGGAACCGGCGAACATTAAACATAACTTTAATTCAAAATAAACAAATACAAAACGAAAGTAATGCCGGCAGACCCTCGCGGACATCTGCTGGCCACACAAACATAATAAAACATAAAATAATATCCAGGCCTGGTCCTCTCTCGTCCTTCACTGTCCCTCTCGTCCCTCTCTCGCTCCTCCTTTTATGCTTCCGGAGCTCCTCCGTGAGAGATTCAAGGCCGGTGCGCCTCGCAGGTGGAGCTCATTATCTCTCACATCACCGGCCTCGTGCCATTCCCTCACGGCTCTCGGCCGCCCTGCTCGCCACAGTAACCAATTTTCTTGACCTGGTAAGAACTCTAGCAGCTGCAATTTGTCTAGTTGTAGTTTGTTTATTGAAGATGCAGGACAACCAGCTAGTAATGCAGTACTGCAGACTTACCTCTATTCGATTGACAGTTTATCACCACCCCATCTCCTCACTTCTAATTCTATCTCTCATAACCACATCGGGGGGAGTACTCTGGGTTCGGGCCAAAATTCCGAGCTCGGAGCCCTCCCCCTGGACAGCACGCCAAATACGCATTACTTTTCTCTATCTAATTATATGTATATGTAAACTTGTGAACTAACTTTTCTGCATCAGAAACAGATAACATGTTCCGTAGCTTAGCTATGTTTCTGAGGTGGAAGAAGGCTGTTTTTGTAACATATGAAATATGATTTTTGAAGGACAAGTTGCTGTCTAATATAACACCCAGGTCTTTAACTGTCGAGGATGGAGTAACAGTACATCCTTCTAAATGCAGATTGTAGTCTGAGAGATTCTGTGTACAGGCTTTTGGCCCGATAAGTAATACTTCAGTCTTATCTGAATTTAACAGATCATTACAGATCATCCAATATTTTATATCTTTAACACACTCTGCTAACTTGGATAATTTAGAGATTTCATCTGGTTGTAATGGAAATATATAACTGAGTATCATCGTCATAGTAGTGGAAACTAATTCCATGTTTTCTTATAATATTGCCAAGTGTCAGCATATATATTGAAAATTGCAGAGGGCCTAACACTGATCCTTGCGGCACTCCATAATTTACTGATGTTATCTTAGATTTTTCCCAGTTTAAACAGACAAAATGGTAATGGTCTGATCTAAAACACCGTAATGCCTGTCCCTGAATACCAGTGTAATTTTGTAGTCAATCTAAGAATATTTTATGATCTATAGTGTCAAATGCAGCACTGAGATCAAGTAACACTAGTATTGAGACACAGCCTTGATCAGAAACTAAAAGCAAGTCATTTGTAATTTTAACGAGCGCAGTTTCTGTGCTATGATGAGGCCTGAATCCTGACTGAAATTTTTCACTTATTTAAAGTAAGTCGCATATGCTCAACACACAATCATCTTCATTAAAATTAATGTTCCCAGTTTACAAATACCACTCCCCATATTGAAGGCAAAACCTGACAAACACACAACACACAGTACTTTTAGCATTTGTTCTACTGGTATTCTGTCTGTTTTGTATGATTATAGAGTGATCACGTAGAAACCAACCTGCTGAGAGGGGTAAAAAGCACACATGACAGGTTTGCAGTGCTCAACATAACCAACATTAGTTACCTATTACAGTTAGCCATCTTCACTGAGTTTGTCTCATGCTATGAGCTTTTTGGCTTATTAACTCACAGGCTAATCAAAAGTGCTATGGATTGAGTCCAGGAGTTCCTGTTTTGCAAAACTCCAGAATCCCCCTGCGGTGGACGAACTCTGGAGATGCAGTAAAATGATTAGCATATGGAAAACAAATGACTCCTGACTGATTGTGTGATGAATGGTATGACCTGTAAGCGATTGCAGCGAGATAAGTTAATTTAATAGTGTGATAAATTGATGTATATGTATATTTGTCATGCCTCCACCAGGCTCTGCTCACTCTCCCCGGACGTTTAATCACTTGCACCTGTAACCAATCACATGAACAATCAAGGACTGCATATCAGGGGTGTTTCCTCTGAGGAGGCAAGGGAGGCAGTGCCTCCTCAAAAAAAATAGGATGAGAAATTAATCCATATTACATATAAACATATAAGACATATAAACATATATTACAATTAAGTCACTCGTATTTCTAAAGGAACACTGCCCAACAGCGACACCCGCAGGTAAAGTTACAGCAGGAGTCATGCCTCTCTTTCCACTCATAGAAAACCATCAGATCCCCGGCGTGCGGTGGGTTTTGTGGGGGGTAATTGAGAATGAATGGGGGAAAGTCACGTGAGAGGAGGCAATGTCTCCATCGTGCTATGATTGGATGAAATTGGTTATGATTGGATATGATTGGTTTGTGCGATAAATCCCGCCTCTTGTTGACGTGCGCGTTCTGCACCTCAGTTTGAATGAACAAATGATGGCGTCAATGGGAAGACAAATTGAAAAATAAGTAAACAGATCACCCAGTTAGATATCACTGCTTTATGTCATGTCAAAATCAAACTTGAAATTGACTGAAAGCATGATGACCGCGGGGTTTTTAGTGCAATCAGCTTGGTGAAATTAAAAATACAATTCGTGTCTGTGACAGACGGTGTTTACGGAGCATGACTGATGATCCAAAATAGTCTAAGTTGACAATTAAAAAGAAAAAACATCAATACACAAATAAAATATATTGTTTAAATTATTATTGCCTTTAGTTATTATTTTGGAATGAATGTAGAAATGCTTAAAACACTTGATGCTTGATGAGATTGACTTGGTTTTGATAAATAGAACATTTTACTTCTTCCTACAGTAGCATTCCTTACCTGTGCAGACTGTTGTCACAGTTTTCCCTTTTTGATTAACCGCCAGTCTTCTCAATAGTATTAACCACCTGTTATCTGTTGACTCACCTGTATCTCAGCATTCCTGTCAATAAAGCTCCTGCTACTATGTGTGTTGACTTTAAATACAACATTATAACTCTATATTTGATCACTTAACAGACCAAAAAAGCCAGAAATATACTACATTTTTGCACATTTTTGTCCAAAATCAAACACTTCTAGTATGCGAAAAACAGCCAAAACAGTAGGTGGATGACTTACTACTTCCGCCGAGATTCTTAAGTGTCAAAAGGCTTGTTCGAGATGCATCGGCGCTGCGCAAACTGATCGGTGTATGACATCAAAGTACCGCGAGAGCGATTCAAAAGCATAAGGAGTCGTCTGGTCTCCAATTGCTCTCGCGGTACTTTGATGTCATTCGACGATCGGTCTGCGCAGCGCCGATGCATCTCGAACAAGCCTAAAGACTTAGGAAGGCGGTGCACTCCTATGAATGGGAGAAAATGCAACACCCAATATGGCAGATAAGCCCCGCCTTCCACACGAAAGAGCCATTCATTGATTAGTAAAGTCATCGCATCACTGCTGCTGCCTTTAGAAGCTCCAGTTGCTATAGAAACAGTCAGCGTTCTCAGATCCACGCTCATGACGGCGCATGCGCATTGGCTGGTTTAGCATGAAAACAAGCTTTTTTAAATGCCATTTGAACATAAGAAACATGCTTTATGAGACTGTTGTTGTCAGATTTAATTGGTGCTTTTAAAAATAAAGCTTAGTGAACAGTTTTGTAGAATTTGATGTTTCCCCATTCAAAAAGAGAAGAGCTGCACTTAGATGCCCGAAAGGCATTCAAAGATGACTTGTCTCAAAGGGACTTTGGAAGTGTGCATAAGGACACTTTACTATCCCATGAATTCATGAATGGCAGTAAAGCGATGCAGACTGACATTAATATTAATGTGTTCTTGCCTCACTGTGGCAGTAATATGTTATAATTCAGGTAGCTAGATATAAAAAATAGAAGCAGTTTAACTATAATCTTTAATCTGCACAGCTAGTCTTTATGCTGCCATGACAGGAGTTGACCTGAAGGGGAAAACCAAGCGTAGAAGACTATAGTGTCCCTTGTGGTAATTCTGAGAATATAACACATTCTTGTGTTGCGTTGTGAATTGCGTCGACACATTTCTGAATGCAATAACGTGTGAAATCATGCTTGCACAGCTAGAGGTGTTTTCGTTCCCATACATGCATAAATTATTATGGTGGCCTGAGTGTTGCATGAACTTTGCAGACACTGAACATGAAACAGTGTTCAACCCAAATTGTAAAAGTGGGAAATATAACCCTGCTGTTCTCGTGAGTCACACGGGACAGGCCAAATCACTCACAGGCCCGTGCCAGCATGTTTTCGGAGCCTTTGGTGGACCTGTGTGCCCAGCTGTGTGCTGCAGTCGACCCGTGCCAGGCTCTTGATTGAAGCCTGTGGCTCTGTGTGCCAAGAATCACAACTGCTGGAATGCCTGTGCTGGAACGGCTCGCTCACTCCATTCCTCTCTAAGTGACCATAAAAGGCCGAGAGGATCCTTCAAAAGAAACCGGAGCGCGTGCAGGAGGAAAAGGTTCAAAGCCGTTTCTTGTAATCTAAGGTAACATGAAAAAAGGTTTGACGGCAGGCTCACTTCCGAACACGTCATGTGAGAGATTTAACACCGTTTGTGCTGAAAGGTCACAAAATGTGGGAATTAACCTTTTATGTGGTGCTTTGGTCATGAGAAAGGTAGCTGAGAAGTATGATGAAAGATACCTTGAAAATCTGTTTAAAGCAATATATGGCCTACATATATTTGAGCAGAATTTTAATTTATTTATCTGATGAATTTTGTATCATTGATCGTTAGTTTCTTGTTTATTACTGTGAAGCTTTATTGTGTAATGTGCCATATAAATAAAGGTGACTTGACTTTTGTTAAGAAAATATCTTCGCCACTGAATTGCTATTTTATATTTCTCAGCAACGAGAGGGGAAGATGGCAGCTTTTGAAGTAATTAAACTCGCAGATTCATTGTTAATAGATGCACAGATGCAGAACAGATGCAGGTAATTCACAGATGCATCTCTCATCTCTCTCACTCTCTCTCTCGATCATTAATTGAAATAAATCCTATATCTAATTAACTGAAATAAATGTAATCTTACTCACACTACTTTATCTCTGTGTCTGATTTAAAGCAGGCAGAATGCTAGATCTAATGAGCACTAACAGATGAAAATAACATAATTTTTACCCTACCAGTCAAATATTGCGCTGCAAACATCCTTAACAGCTTTAAGTTGTCAATGCTGGCAAATGACCACGGTATAAGCGGAATAATCCACGGCTAGCTGTGCATTAAACCATTTGAATGCAATCTACTTCGCGTCGGGTGCTTATTTGCCTCCACATTGTGCATTATAGGATTAGTTCACTTCTAAAATAACACTTCCTGATAATTACTCACCCCCATGTCATCCAATATGTTCATGACTTTCTCTCTTCAGTTTTTGAGGAATCATTCCAGGATTTTTCTCCATATAGTGGACTTCACTGGGGTTCAACGGGTTGAAGGTCCAAATGTCAGTTTCAGTGCAGCTTCAAAGAGCTCTACATGATCCAAGACAAGGAATAAGGGTCTAGAAAAACCATCTGTCATTTTTTATATATAAAATGATATACTTTTTAACCACAAATGCTCATCTTGCACTGCTCTGTGATGCGCCACACATTACGTAATCACGTTAGAAAGGTCCAGATGTCTACAAAGTGAACATGCAAAGACTAAGCCAAATACCCCCCAAAAAAGGTAAAACAACGATGTCGGACGATTTTGAAGTTGGAGGGGAAAATGATATTTTTCGCCCTACCGCAGTACTTCCATCTACGTCATGCATGACCTTTCCAACGTGATTATGTAATGCGTGACCCATCACAGAGCAGTGCAAGACAAGCATTTGTGGTTAAAAAGTATATAATTTTATTTTTTTGGAAAATGGCCGATGGTTTCTCTAGATAAGACTCTTATTCCTCGTCTGGGATCATATAGAGCTCTTATAGAAGCTGCACTGAAACTGACATTTGGACCTTCAACCCGTTGAACCCCAGTGAAGTCCACTATATGGAGAAAAATCCTGGAATGTTTTCCTCAAAAAACTTTCTTTTGGATTTCTTTTCCACTGAAGAAAGGAAGACATGAACATCTTGAATGACATGGGGGTGAGTAAATTATCAGGAAATTTTAATTCTGAAGTGAACTAATCCTTTAAAATGGTTTAATTTCAGTTACCTTCTCAATATTTTGTGGCAGCAGTTTAGTGAGTGGCGTGAAATTGCTGAAACTTATCTAAACCAGGTTACATTTATTTGGTTTTGTAAACTCTAAACCTACTCAGAAACAGAGTTTGTTTTTCTGGCTTCATGCATTAGTCCACTCTGGTTCTTCTTGAAGAGATCTTACATCCACTTAAAATCACCAAAACACCAATTGATTCAAACACATTTGACTTAATTCAGTCATTCATTTATAAGACTTCAGATGGGGAAAGTGACATTAGTGAAGAAAAAAGATTCATTTCAGTATATAAAGACACTTGCTTTGATATTTTTGTATCTAATGCAATTACAATGCAATCCAGGCATTGTTGAGTGTGACTGGAATGTCTAAACAGGTAAATAATCATTTTCACACCATTTTTTTCACGTAAATAAATCCAACCTGGTTTAGATCAGTTTCAGTATCACTCGCTAAACGTTCTTGATCCAGAGTTTATGATTGCAAATGAAAGTGTGACATCTGCAGCGAACAGCCAATAAAGTCAGTTTGATTCATTCTGCTGAAGAGACAG
Organism: Megalobrama amblycephala; assembly: GCF_018812025.1. Classification (NCBI taxonomy): domain Eukaryota; kingdom Metazoa; phylum Chordata; class Actinopteri; order Cypriniformes; family Xenocyprididae; genus Megalobrama; species Megalobrama amblycephala. Next base: position 2,189,228 of record NC_063059.1, on the reverse strand, counting down.
TTGTGAAAAACATCATCAATTCATGATGATCATGATGGGGCTGTGATGCAGATGTCTGTGTGATAAAACAGGTCTCTTCAGTTTATTCTGAAGAGACTGACAAAAGCGCCATCTGGAGGACAATATTATACAATACAATCCACACTGTAAGTCAGCCTGGACAGTTGCATTAATTGAATTGATGACTATTTATTCATGTGGTATTTGTCCAAAGCAACTGAGACTGAATTTAAGGTTCACACTTGATCTCAAGCTTGGTGTTCCTAGTTTAGATTCACATTCAAACCTTTTTTGTAGATTTTTTTTTGTACCCTTCACTCCTTTTTAAAACATCTCGCATATTAGTAAGACACGAAAGGCAAACACCCAATCACATGACTGTACATTGAGAGTCCTATGGCCTATGGCGTTATTTTACTGTCAATTGTCGAGAGCACATTATTGTGACGCGAGAGCATATCAATGTAATGCGCGAGCGCAAATCTGTCCACTCGCGCGCGGATTTCCTCTGCTCTCGCGCAAATCTGTCCGCTCGCGCACGGATTTCCTTTGCTCTCGCGCAAATCTGGACGCGCGCGCTCAAATATACAGTGCTCTCTTATGAACTGCCTCTCCTCTCGCTCAGATATTGCGTGTGCACGCTCAAACTGTTTCCTGCGTGCTCAAACGTGTCCTGCGCGCTCAAACTGCACATGTGCGCTCACGAATCTCTCCGTGCTCTTGCAGAAATTAATTTGCTTTTGGATTAAACGCTGTCAAAAGTTATAAACCAATCAGAAGAGACGACTGATCCATGAAAATGCTACATGGAATCTTATTGGCTGAGAGTGAACTGTGCCTGGAATTCTTTCGACAAAGATATGTATTTTATTTATTCACAATTTAATAATATTTATCAAATGTAACCTAGTCTAACTGCATCACATTACAGGTCAAACCCTATTTATCTAAACAAACAAACAAAAAATGTTTCTTAAAGTTATTGTGGTCATACGTTTTGTGTTGAAATTTAAAAAAAAAAAAAAAAAAAGGTAACATTTTACAATAAGGTTTTTATTTGTTAACATTAGTTAATGTATTATCTAACATGAACTAACAATGTGCAATACATTACTGTAATTATTAATCTTTGTTAACGTTAAAAATACAGCTGTTTGTTGGTTGTTCACTTCACAGTGCATTTAATAATGTTAACAAATACAACATTTGATTTAATAACGTATTAGTAAATGTTGAAATTAACATTAACAAATATTAATAAATGCTGAAGAAGAGCAATTCATTATTAGTTAATGTAACTAATGCAGTTAAATAATGTTAACGCAACCTTATTGTAAAGTATTACCAACAAACATCTTCTGATTTAAGACCGAACAAGATCAGGGTCAAATCGTCATTCCCTTAATACTTAATGTGGAGATCACATACCACCATAGTCAATTTCTTTTGAGGTCTGGAATTAATGATTCTGATACATCAAATACATTTTAACAGTCATGGTCACCACCTACTGGCAGAACAGTTGTAACAACATTAGTTTCAACATTCATTTAGCTACTTATTTTAATTGCTGAAATCAGTGTATATTCAGACTATAAATTGTTATTGCAATACTTGCATTATTATTTAATGTTTGCAACACAGATGTAGCAATAGTATGTTGTTGAAAACACTTTGTGAAGCTGTTTAAAACATATAGCTTACATGACCACTGCTTTCAGCAGCAATGCAAAAGCAGGTTTAAATATTCTGGTATGATTGTAATTTCAAAAGGTTTAATAGACATAACCGAATCGTTGTCATTTAGGAATAAGATCGCGTTCTTTTGCTTACTCGTGCATACACAAGAGCTTAGGTATTTTTGTATGTCATGTTTTATACCAGACCTCAAAAGAAATTGACTATGGTGGTATGTGATCTCCACATTAAGTATTAAGGGAATGACGATTTGACCTGATCTTGTTCGGTCTTAAATCAGAAGATGTTTGTTGGTAATACTTTACAATAAGGTTGCGTTAACATTATTTAACTGCATTAGTTAACATTAACTAATAATGAATTGCTCTTCTTCAGCATTTATTAATATTTGTTAATGTTAATTTCAACATTTACTAATACGTTATTATAATCAAATGTTGTATTTGTTAACATTATTAAATGCACTGTGAAGTAAACAACCAACAAACAGCTGTATTTTTAACGTTAACAAAGATTAATAATTACAGTAATGTATTGCACATTGTTAGTTCATGTTAGATAATACATTAACTAATGTTAACAAATAAAAACCTTATTGTAAAATGTTACCTATTTAAAAAAAAAAAAAAAAATTCAACACAAAACGTATGACCACAATAACTTTAAGAAACATTTTTTGTTTGTTTGTTTAGATAAATAGGGGTTTGACCTGTAATGTGATGCAGTTAGACTAGGTTACATTTGATAAATATTATTAAATTGTGAATAAATAAAATACATATCTTTGTCGAAAGAATTCCAGGCGCAGTTCACTCTCAGCCAATAATATTCCACGTAGCATTTTCATGGATCAGTCGTCTCTTCTGATTGGTTTATAACTTTTGACAGCGTTTAATCCAAAAGCAAATTAATTTCTGCAAGAGCACGGAGAGATTCGTGAGCGCACATGTACAGTTTGAGCGCGCAGGACACGTTTGAGCACGCAGGAAACAGTTTGAGCGTGCACACGCAATATCTGAGCGAGAGGAGAGGCAGTTCATAAGAGAGCACTGTATATTTGAGCGCGCGCGTCCAGATTTGCGCGAGAGCAAAGGAAATCCGCGCGCGAGCGGACAGATTTGCGCGAGAGCAGAGGAAATCCGCGCGCGAGCGGACAGATTTGCGCTCGCGCATTACATTGATATGCTCTCGACAATTGACAGTAAAATAACGCCATAATGGCCTAACTTACATAATGCTTGTTGAAGGAGAGAGGTGTGCTATCAATGATTAGACATGCTAATTGAAAGATCCACAGACACTGAAGAAGGAAAACAAGCCATATTAGGTACTAGACTATTATAGGGACTTGGTTTGACCGCCTAACAACCAGCATGAAGCACCTAACAATGTCCTAGAATCCACTCAGAACACAATCAAGAGGACCGCCAGCATCAGATGGGTTGGTGATCCTCAATGATGTTAATTCATAGCCAACATCTGACAGTCAAGAAAAAACATCCTGAATGGACATGCCAAAGTTTACAGAATCAGAACTGGGAAATGGCTGAAATGTAATCATTTATTCATGTGTTATATTAATTGGTTACAAAATGTTTAATGCTCTGTTCTGGCACTAAACCGCTTACAGTGACAGGCATGTTTTGAAATCTGAGAGAAATTATCAATAGATGTGATTCCAACTCAAATCAGCATGAACTCACATCATTAGAAATGTTTTCACAATCTACACATGATCCAAAATGTTGAAACATCATGATTAATATGATGCGTTTGAAGCATCTGAATTATATTCATTGTGTTGTTTCTCAGGTCATAGGTGTCAGTAACAGATTCTGGAACATCTTCTGAATCCAAGATCTGTTATTGACACCTATGACCTGAGAAACTACAAAATATGAGAGACAAACAACAAATATTATGTTTATATACTGTTGTTATGCCAATCTTTGATTTGGTTTGCCATTTGATTTGATAGCGAGTGCTTTATGTGTATTTATATAAATAAATAACTCTTTTATAAGTTTTCATTAGTTTTCTTCTTATTATTATTCTTATTCTTCCGCTAATGAAGTCTTTGGCACCTCATTGAACTGTTTGTGGGAAAATTATGAAATTTGGCGCACAGATAGAGGACAGTCTCATGGTTAACCACAGCAATTTTGGAGTCTTTAACTCAATCCCTCTTGCGCCACCAGCTGTCCAAATCTGCACTTACATAACTTTTGAACTGTAAGGGCTAGAAACAAAGTTCTTCGTTCCTCTGTTTCCTTGGCTATATACAATTTTGACTAAAATAATCTAAAAATGTCTTTAATTACTCATTATTGCAGTTGCTCTCAAGCTCCCAGCCATGCCTTATTGTGCTTGGCTCCTTAAATTGCAATGCGCGATCACGTACACATACTCAGCTACATACTTTAGCTTGGACAAATGCAGATTCGTATTCCTCTGGAGTTCTTGGGTGAACCCTTCTGGTTCCCAACCTAGATCTCATGGTCATCTTTAGCCTCAATACTACTACCACCCAACACAGACTGCTCATTTTCACAGGCTGCTCTAAATGATGTTGTCTTTCCTCACAGATACACACAGACAGTCAGGAGAATGAATGAACTGTATCCAAAGTTAGATGACACTCAGCGGTTTCACACAGCATTCAGTACATCAGTGTGAGACAACATTAAGGTTTATGCTGAATCCTTGACCAAAACCATGCCAGGGAAAGTTTCAGGATCATGCAAACAAACTTCACCAACTTGTTTACACAGATGATCGTCTCAGGTAGCCACACGTTCTTTTACACTGTAATGCCTGAGTTACTTTGTGTTGCTGACCAATAAAACTGGAAACTTCCTCTTAAAGTAGTCATGTAGGCCTGTCTATGGTGATTTGATGAACATTGTTTCACTTTTGAAGTCTTCACGTTGATCGGAAGTAATAGAAGAAAAGGTCACGGTAGTTGCTGGTAAAGCTGCGTATCTGTTGAACTTAACCTGATACTGGTAAAACATAAAGACGGCTGTTAAAGAGAGTAGTTACGTAGGTGCCTCCCCTGCCTGAAGATAAATCCTCGATCTGTGAAACTTAGATCCCTTTAGGATATGCAGACAGGCCTGTGGGACATCTGGAAACATATTCAGCATGATTGATTTCCAGCTCTCTTAATCGTACACCTATTAGTCGTGGTTATTGTTGTGATCTTGTGACGGTAGATTTGTTTTCCTGGTGGGTATAACCATGAATGATGGCTGTGGCTGAAAAGGTTGCTGAAACACTGGTGCAGGAAGTCTGAAATATCTTAACCAGACTGATAGTGATCAAGGGACACATTTTGCTGGCAAAGCTTGTTAAACTGCAATGCAACAGCTGGATATGAAGCAAAAATTCACATTTATTCAAGTACTAAGGCAGCTGAGTCACAAAATAGACCACAGAGAGCAAGATTGGCCCTGTTTTACCAGTATTTTGAAGCGTGATTCAACATCTCCTCGTAAAATCCCATTCTGCTGACAACTGTGGCTTTCACATGACACCCATCTGACATCAGAAGACCTGCAGAAAGATTCGGCTGTATTATTTTAACATCACCATGAAATCAAAATAGACAATTCTTGTTTTTTTAATGAAATATTGCTGTTACGGTTATGTTCTGTGGACTCTTATTTCCATATTCTGTTCAGTTTCCATTAGTTCCTGTTTTCCTGCTCTGTTTAGTTTTCTGTTTCCTTGATTTCTGATTATGTCTTTGTTTGCTTCTATAGTTACCTGTTATCTCCAGCTGTGTCTCTAGTTCTCAGAGCATTTATATTCCCTGTTTGGTTATGTTCTTTGTCGTTTATCAGACTTAAGTTACTTGCATTATGTACTATTGATTCTCCTGAATGTTCTTCTGTATCTTTCTCCATGTTCATTAAAGACTTAATTTGTTATTTCTATGTCAGCATTTGGATAACGTCAGTTAAAAAGAGATAAGAAGATGGACTCACCAGCAGCACATCTCCTCTTCCTCCAACCAAGGGCTCTGGTGGAATATTTGGGCTGGATGTTGTTGAACAGCATCCGCGAGGCATAGACAAATCTGTGGTCCGTGGATCCAGTCCCCTCCCAAGTCCCCACCTTCAAGTCTTCCCCTTTTCCACTGGTCCCGTTCAGCTATCGGCTTCGGTCCCGTCTGGAAATCTTCCTCCTCCAATGTTCCCGCCCGACTTCCTGGTCTCATCCCCTCTGCTGGTTATGTCCAGTCCTATGGATCCATTGGCACCACTAGCTCCGTGCATCTCATCAGCTCCGCCTCAGACTTCCCCTCCACCAGTGTGACATGATGCTTAGTTTGTGGCTGCACCTCAGGGCTCCAGGCCTATGTCTCCACCTCAGCCTGTCAACCTGTTGACTCCACCCTGGCTCTATGTTCCCTCATCTCCACTGTGGTCCGTCAGCCCTAGGACTCCTCTTGGCTCCCTCATCCCTCCGGATCAGTCAGTTGTCACTCTGCCTCTGCCACTGACTTCCTGGTCTCCGGCTGTGCCTCGACTCTCCACCCCATTGGCTCCATCGGTCTTCTCCTTCCCTCCGGCTTCCCGTCCACAATCCCTCCGCCATCGCCCGGTCTGCCGAACCCCCGTCTCTGCCTCAGTCCCCCAAGCCAGCAGCTCCACCTGTGGCTTCCAGGCTATGGGTGTCGCCCTGGTCCGTCAGCCTTTCTGCTTCACCTGGATCTCTAAAAATTCTGGCTTCGCCTTCATCAGTCAGTCCCCTGGTTTCGCCCAGACCTTCAGCAAAAGCTCCACCCTGGCTCCTACCATCATTGTCTCCGCCATGGTATCTCCATCTACCTGCTCCTGTCTGTCACCAGCTCCAGGCCCATCTCCAAAGCCCCCTCCCTGCCTCCAAATTTGAAATATCAGTTACAGCGCGAGGATGCGGCTTCCAGAAGGGAGACTACTGTTACAGTTATGTTTGGTTCTATGGACTCTTATTTTGATATTCTGTTTTGTTTCCATTAGTTCCTGTTTCCCTGCTCTGTTTAGTTTTGGTTTCCTTGGTTTCTGATTAATTCTGAGGAACTTCATTTGAATTGAGGGAAGTGTGAGTCATATTTTGGTGGATAAGAACAAACAGAGTGCACAGCACAGCAGAGTGGATTTATGTATCATTTGAATGTTCCTAACATGGTAAAACTGTTTTTTTTTTTTTTTTTTACACATTGGTTATGGAATGATACGCAACTTTATGCATATGAAACTTTATAGAGCCATCTTGATCAGGACTCCCTGGAAGAACAGATTTCAACTTAATCAGTCCTTCCTGCCAAAGGAAGGAAGGAAAAATCACAATAAAAATAAAAACCGGCTGTATATTCTTGTTTGTTTCTATAGCTACCTATTATCACCAGCTGTGTATCGTCTAGTTCTCAGTATATTTATATTCCCTTTTTGGTTATGTCCTTTGTCAGTTATCGAGCTTAAGTTACGTGTTATGTATTATTGATTCTCCTGAGTGTTCTTCTGTATCTTGCTCCATGTTCATTAAAGACTTTATTTCTCCATCAGCGTTTGGATCACTCATACTTGGACAATTGCAGTGTTTATTTGTCCATGCCGTGCACATCATTATTGTTTTAAATTTGTGTTTCTCATAATCTTGAATTAAAGTATCTTCCCCTCACTCTTGCAATCTCTTCTCTTCTCTGCTGATGAGGGCAGGGCAACCAGTCACTCACATGAGATCCACCAATAGCAAACCTCCACCATCCAATCAATTCCCCATAGACAAAATTAAGTCCCGCCCTACAGCATCCAGAAGCCGTTTCTCTCAGATATAATAAACAATAGGGAAGAAAAGACAAGCACAACTTTTTTCAAGTCAGTTTCATGCTGATTTTATGATCCACAATGGAAATCTAGAAGGCAAACATGGAAATCATAAATATGTGGTCACAGGATTAAAGGTGCCCTAGAATCAAAAATGGAATTTACCTTGGCATAGTTGAATAACAAGAGTTCAGTACATGGAAAAGACATACATTGAGTTTCAAACTCCATTGCTTCCTCCTTCTTATGTAAATCTCATTTGTTTAAAAGACCTCCGAATAACAGGCGAATCTCAACATAACACCGACTGTTACGTAACAGTCGGGCTCATTAATATGTACGCCCCCAATATTTGCATATGCCAGCTCATGTTCAAGGCATTAGACAAGGGCAGCCAGTATTAACGTCTGGATCTGTGCACAGCTGAATCATCAGACTAGGTAAGCAAGCAAGAACAATAGCGAAAAATGGCAGATGGAGCAATAATAACTGACATGATCCATGATATCATGATATTTTTAGTGATATTTGTAAATTGTCTTTCTAAATGTTTCGTTAGCATGTTGCTAATGTACTGTTAAATGTGGTTAAAGTTACCATCGTTTCTTACTGTATTCACGGAGACAAGAGAACCGTCGCTATTTTCATTTTTAAACACTTGCAGTCTGTATAATTCATAAACACAACTTCAGGGAGCGTGAGAATTTAAAGGGGCTGCAGCCTGAATCGGTGCATAGTTAATGATGCCCCAAAATAGGCAGTTAAAAAAATTAATAAAAAAAAAATCTATGGGGTATTTTGATCTGAAACTTCACAGACACATTCAGGGGACACCTTAGACTTATATTACATCTTGTAAAAACTGGTTCTAGGGCACCTTTAAAGTACCATTTGCCTTTAATTACTACTAACTCTAAAATTAAACTTCAAGCAATTTATGCAACCGAACTGTTTTTAATGTAAATAATTCTAAGCAATGGCATTTTGCTTTCAAAACATGTTTTGTGGAATGCTGCAGGTTGAATGTTATGGTGCTGATGATCCAGAGGTGGCCTTTGCAATTCGCAGTAAAATTAAATGATACTAAATCCGCCAGTAGGTGGAGGCAAATCATTGTCTTAACGAGTTAGTCATTGAATCCTTCTGTCAAATGATTCGTTCAAAGCAGCTTATTCATTCAGTGACAAAGCAAAAGTGAGTTAGCGAGTTGTTGAGTTATTAATTAGAACGATTTGTTAAAAAACAAATTCATCCAGTAATGAAACTGAATCTGTATATCTCAGAGAAGCACAATGGCTCTACTGTTTGGAACTATTTTCGTTGGCATAACACAGGAAAAACAAACAATATTGAAAATATTGTGTCTAAATGTAAGTCACCTAATCGCCTATTAACTTATTGTTTATTGAATTTTATCTTGCTTTTTGGAAGCATTTTTATTCAATTGTATTAATTTGGGGCATTTTTGCACCATGCCCCCGTTAATTTCCGACCCTGTTGTGTGCGTGTGCCGTGATGGCGGGCGACGGGGCTCTTTTTCAAGTGCAAGAGGAGGCCCCTTCTGTTGCAAGGCCTGTTTCAAGTAAAATGGGTAAAACATAAGGCCATTATTGTGATGATCAGAAGAAAATTGCTATTATTGTATATTCAAAAAATCTGGATCAGAATGATCTAGATTTGGAAATCCTATGTTTTGCTTTACAAAATCAGGTAATCCATCTTACTTTTGTGCCAGTTTTTCGAAGCAAAATAGGATTGGATCACCCTGATCCAGGTACACACTTTTTTAGATGACCAAATCGGGATTAGCAGTGCTCTAAATAGGCTTATTTTTCACAATGTAGGCTACTGTGGGTCACTTAAGTGTTTTATTTGAAGAGAAAGAGAACATAAACAAACATTCCCTTCCATTTTCAATTTCATCAGACCCCTACAGAGGCACTAAAGGGACATGGTGATGGAAAAAAAAAAATCATTCGAATTCACAAAGAACTCAGGTTATGAGAGTGAATGCAAAGTTTCTTGGGGCAAAACATTTGCGAGAGAATGCAAAAGCATTAAAATTAATTTTTCCTCGCATCTCATGTCCCTTTAAAGCTTCCATAGCCCATCATGTGACACAAAAAACAAACAAATATACATTCAATAAGGAATGCAGTTGTTAGAAAATACTTTCATCTTGTTCATCTCTGATGATTGTGCCAATGTTGTTTATATAGTGATTAAAAACACTTAAAATTATATATATATATTGTGCCAGTTTTTCAAAGCAAAATAGGATTGGATCACCCTGATCCAGATACACACTTTTTTAGATGACCAAATCTTAGCAGTGCTCTAAACAGGCTTACATTTCACAATGTAGGCTACTGTGGGTCACAAAATTGGATTGGATCACCAAATCTGGATCACCAAATCAACCATATATTTTTTTATTTTGCTCTTGATTAGTTTAACTGTTAAAGGAATAAATTAGAAGTAGACATTAGGCTACATATTTAGCCTTTCGGTAACCCGAATTTTGTTTGTGCATTTTGTCGGCACAAAAGTAAGATGGATTACCTGATCCTGAATAGCAAAACATGGGCTTTCCAAATCCAGATCATTCTGATCCAGATCAAACTTTTTGAACAACTGGCCCCTGAATGTCCTAACATGGAAAAACTGCTTTTAAAAAATTATAATTATTAAATACTTATATATATATATTGCACATTTGTTATGGAATGAAATGCAAGCCTGTTACTCTGGAATCAGTTCCCTCTGTTAAAAACCTGTTAGTACAGTCTGCACTGAAAGAATCATGTTACTGTTTTCATTAATCTTTGATATATTTTTTATTTTATTTGTTTAAATTGTGTATTTGTGTTTTCATGTGAAACTTTATAAAGCCTTCTTGATCAGGACTCCCTGGAAGAAGTGATTTCATCTCAATGGAAAAGGAAATGGAAGCATAAATCAAAAAAAAAAAAAAAAGGGGCTCTATAGCGACCCCTCCCTGCCGCTCGTGAATCGCACGTGGCTCGCGCGCCCTCTTGCGGCGGTGCTGTTGCACTGCAGATGTTTAACTCTTTCCTCTCCTGCTGTTTGTGTCCTATCAGTGGAAGATGGCGACCAGAGTCCTTCAGACCTCCTGCTCGGGCCTATATCAGGCTAGAAACACGGGCCGGGCGAAAGGACATGTTACTGCTGTTATCAGGTCAGACAGTTTATCTCACTTACACGTTATAAATCTGCGAGCTTTGTGCTTTAGTGCGCAGTTACCGCTGGTGCACGCGAGTTTAAAAACGCTGCGGCATTAGTAAAGTCGTGATTACTCTACAAGATATTCAGAGATCTTAAAACTTCATGAATTGCTTGATTTGAAAGATCTGCTTAATCAGCTCAACTGTTATGTGTTGCTACGTAAATCACAGATGCGTCTGAATGTGCGCTGAATCTACTGCTCAAGGTCATAATTCAGCAGTCCATCACGTGTGTTTTTATGGTAAACACAATATGTAGATTTGGTGTTGCAATTTTTTTTTAATGAAATGAGAGATTGTAATAGTTTATCTGGTGAATGATACATGCACAATATTAAAAAGAAATACTGTAATGCAACCACAGTTACTGACTGTACTTTCTGTTGCAGTGACTGTTATTATTTGACTATACTTCTAGACATGGGAAAACAAAATGTAGTCTCATAAAGCAATGTAATATACTATATGTTTAACAAATGCACAACATTGTCCTGTTTCAGGGGTCTGTCAGCATCTACTAACCGGAATCGAGAGGACAGCTGGTTCAAATCACTGTTTGTGCGGAAGGTGGATCCGAGAAAAGACGCGCACTCCCATTTGTTAGCCAAGAAAGAGGATAACAACTTGTACAAAATACAGTGTAAGTTGTTTGCCTTCTGCTGCAAAACGTCTAAATGCCAATGTGATTTCTCCATTGACTGACATATTGTTTTCTTGTAGTTCACAATGTGAAGCCCGAGTGTCTCGAGGCGTACAACAAACTCTGGTAAGTCAGGCCACTTCACATGAATGAACCAGGTCAATCGAGGCTGTTTGGTGTTAATTACATAAATCAAGCTGTTTTTAACGTCTTCAGAGTCCCTTGAGACCGAACTGATTTGACTACTGAAGTTCACAGCAAATGTCCTGCTTTCTATTCCTGTCAGTGATTGGCAGCAGCACTGGCAGGAATCCGCTAAAGCCCATTCCTTAAGTGTTTACTGCTCTCCGGCAGCGGCGCAATGCAACACGAAGACCTCGATAAGACTCACATCTCACTGCCTGAGATGCACTGATTAATCACATGCTGAAGTCAAACTGAATGTCATATCAGTGTCACAGTGTCTGAATCCGCCAGTGTTTTGGAGGTTTTAAGTGTGTATGAGGTCAGTTCTGTCTCTAGTTGACCAGGGGGGTGTATGCGGATCGTCTTAAATTCAGTTTTAAAAATGTAAGGCCATTAAAAGTCTTACATATCTTAAATGGTATATTAATTAATCATTTCAAGAGGTCTTAAATTTGCGGAAAATGTGATTATTAAACTTCAAAAGGTTATGATTTAATTAAATAAATATGAGCACTGCGTGCTTCAAAGTAAAAATGTGGTGCTGTTGCTCGTACTACAGGCTCGCAGTTTACAATCAATGAACTCGTCACCTTTCTGAAAAGCGCAGCTGCATTGTATACAGGGTTTACCAGGGTAACCGCTATATTTCTGCTGTTCCATAAGCACCATCTATTGCATTTTCATTCAGACGGTTGATCAAATAGAAGCTATATAAGTATATACAAGGTTCCTATGCAGTTTGGAAAAGGTATGGAGTTTGATTTGAGGTCTGGATAAGTATGGAAAAAAGAAAACACAGTATGGGGGGAAAAAAGCCTATTTCCCTTATTCGGTTTTGTTAAATATAAATTTAAAGAATTTCTAAAAATAATAAATTTATCATACAAGCAGAGTGTTTTCATGGCAAATGTTTAGTGATTGTCGAACACGACACACGCACATATTCATTTCTCTGCCATAATCAAGTCTCTTTTGAACTTCATTAAAAGACTCTTTGCTGTTTGTTGATTGTGCAACATCAAACCACTTTCACAGTATCAAACTGATCTTCAGAGGTGCATATCTGCAGGTTATAAAACATTTTAGGTTTCTTCTCATCATGTCAAGCACGTTATCACTTTGAAAACAATGAAAAACAACCGCTGAGAAAATAATATTTACAGATGACTGTACTATAACAAATAATACTGTATGAACCATTAATGTTAAATATGATCCGAAAAATCTATAGAGAGGTTTGGAAAATTTTGAAATGGAAAGTGTGTAAAAAAACAACAACAACAACAACAAAAATCATGTCTCTACATACCTAAATGCATTGAGTTGCTGTCATGTGATTGGGCTGATTAGATTGTTTAACTACAGTAAATGTGACTTGTTTCCACAGTGATGAGGTGCTGCCGGCCATCCATAATGACAAGCATTACCCGTGTGAGCTGGTGGGCACGTGGAACACCTGGTACGGAGAGCAAGACCAAGCTGGTAGGACTTCAGGAATACTTACTTCAACACAATCTGCTCCGTCATCAGTAGAGTCTGTTTTGGATGAGAGTTTCTGTAATATGTCGTGCTCTGTCAGGTCTGGAGGGTCATGAAAGGGTTAAATATATATGAGTGAGATGTGTTTGCTCATCTCCAGATGTGTGTTTATGTGAGCACTGACACATTGTAACATTTGCATCTATGTAGTGCACTTGTGGCGGTACAGAGGAGGATATCCAGCTCTTACTGAAGTCATGAGTAAACTGAAGAATAACAAGGTAATCTAGAGTTTGTGCGCTCATGTAGTTGAGCAGTGCTGTGAACCGCTGTATGAGAAATGCAGTACGCTCATATTTACTGCTGCTTCATTTAGGAAATGCACATAGAGTTTTTAGCATTAAAGGGTTAGTTCACCCAAAAATGAAAATTCTGTCATTTATTACTCACCCTCATGTCGTTCCACACCCGTAAGACCTTCGTTCATCTTCAGAACACAAATTAAGATATTTTAGTTGAAATCTGATTTGAAATCTTTGACTCGTCGATAGACAGCAATATAATCAACACTTTCAAGGTCCAGAAAGGTACTAAAGACATTGTTAAAACAGTCATGTGACTGCAGTGGTTCAACCTTAATGTTATGAAGAGACGAGAATACTTTTTGTGCGCAAAAACAAAATAGCGGCTTTATTTAACAATATCTTCTGTGTTCTTCTCATACGTTGTTTTCGTCCAGCGCTTCCAGGTTCTACGTCAGAACGTCAGCTCATTATTGGCCGGCTCCTGCGTCAGCATCACACGCAAGCGTCATGCTGATCTCGTGATCAGGTGTTGGCCAATACTGAGCCGGCATTCGTGCTTAAACATGAATAAAAAGAGATTGTTGAATAATGTCGTTATTTTTTATTTTCTCATCTCTTCATAACATTAAGGTTGAGCCACTGCAGTCACATGACTGCTTTATCGATGTTTTTAGTGCCTTTCTGGACCTTGAAAGTGTTGATTATATTGTTGTCTATGGAAAAATCATATACCTCTCTGATTTTATAATAATTATGGGGACGAGATATTGATTTGAGATTAAACAGTTTATTATTTTGTAATCTATTACTGTGTACAAAACAATAGTCCTGGCAACAATATTACAGTAATACTGAAGTCCTCTGATTTAATTTTAAGTACAAATAGATAAATATAACAGAGACACAAGATGGCAGCAGCTGCGTTGGTATGATGAAACAAGCTAGAGCGAGTCCATGATTTGATACGAGAAACATGAAAGACGACAGGTTTCAGATACCTGGATGGTTGATATGTTTTTCAGCGTTACTATTGAGGATGTTTAATAGAGCGCATTATTGCCTGCCCACTTTTTCAACGGCGTTGGTTCTGGAAGTTTTCCATTAATTTCTCCCATAGGGATTTCAAAAGTCTTTGTTAAAGTGTTATAAGCCATGAACCACACCAACCAGCTACGAGGAGAATCATAACAGCTTCAGTGATAGTGTGTGTGTGTATATATATATATATATATATATATATATATATATATATATACACACACCCTACTAATATATATATATATATATATATATATATATATATATATATATATATATATATATATATATATATATATATATATATATTAGTAGGGCTGGGTAAAAAATATTGATTTCTCGATTTTAATCGATTCTCATTTTTACGAACCAATATCGATTCTTAAATCCCAAGAGTCGATTAGTCTAGTCTGTTTTCAGTTGATGAATGAGCAGAATATGTAGCGCCTCCCATCCAATAAATCGCAATAATCTTTCTGCTTTGTTACTTTTGATATGAAGCAAAGTCTCAGATTTCAAATGATGTCCATCTTATTATGAGATTCAAAAAATAAATACCGTTTTGGCGCTGTTTAATGTGGCGTGACAGATCGCTTTAGCGCCTCAGTTAAAGAGAAGCATGTGATCATCCTCTCCTCCGCTTTAATACCAGTTACAGCGAAATAAACATGCATGAACATCTGAAGGTATGTTAAAATATACAGTAAAACTTACTGAAATCCGTATCATGTCTCGTGTAATCGCTCAATCAGTGTTTCAACCTCGGAAAGACGTCAATAAAACAGCTTCAATGTCACGTAAGGTCACATTTACCTCAGAAAAACATATTCAGTGACCATAAACTCATTAGTCGGATAGAAAAAGGTAGAAAGCAGCATTCTGATAATAGATATAAGTAAAACATCCCTGCAGTTGCCTGTTATTCAGCTGTTGTGTGTCATATGTTGACCGCAGGAGTTCCTGGAGTACAGGAATGAAAGGGGCAAGATGCTTCTGTCCCGCAGGAATCAGCTGCTGCTGGAGTTCAGCTTCTGGAATGAGCCGGTGCCCAGAGACGGACCCAACATATACGAGCTGCGCTCCTACCAGCTGAGAGTGAGTCTTTGATTCCTATCGGCCACAGACCCAGAATGACGGGAGAAACTGTTGTTTGACCTGTCTTTGCTCTAGCCTCTCAACAGCATGTGTGGTGGTTATTGTTTGGGATAGAAGTGAGCAGATAACACTATCTCTGTAAACAGCAATAGATTAGAGCTGCACGATTAATTGCTAAAAGATCGCAAACTCAATTCAAACACCCACGCAATCTTATTCCTAAATGACAGTGATTTTGTCTCAGTCTATTAAACCTTTGACAATTAGCGAACATTCAGATCTGCGCTGCCGCTGATCCAGAGAGAGCAGTTGCCACGTATTCTTCATTTTCAGCTTTATAAACTTTTTTCAACCACACAGTATCATTATTTCTGTGTTACAAACATTTAAATGTACACAGAAGTACTGGGATAAATGTTTATAGTTCAGATATAAACACTGATGTCTACGGTAGCAAAACAGAGTAATTCACCTATTTGAAAGTAACATGGCACTTCAAATAAAGATTGTATCAATTGCCTTCGAAATGCGACGCAGCTACTGTTGAATCAGTTTGAAATTGATACATTTAAACAGTTTGAACTGGTTTTGGAACCAAACCTACCAGTCTGTCTGGAATGTTGCTTCATTTTATATTCCCTGCCAAATCATCGTGAGTAGACTGTGGATGTTATATATCACCACATCTCAGTGTGTCCTGGTGGATTGAGATGAGCTTGATGTTCAGATTTACAGTGTCTCTCTTTGTTCTCTTGCAGCCCGGGACCATGATTGAATGGGGCAACTATTGGTAAGAATACAATCTGTTCCTGTAACATAATGCACGGGTATAGCCTGTTAACTGTCAGTGCTCTTTTTTATTGGCTCTTTTCTCTATCACAGTTTTTAGTAATCATCATTAATTCGAAAGCTTAAATGCTCAAAATTCATCCTGTGAAACCTGTTTTGAAATTGGACATTGGAAACAGTACTTTAAATAATTTTAGCGGGTTAAATTTTAATTTGATGACTTTAAATTTGGAACAAAATTGGTTAGACATTTGATTTCCTATCAAATAAATGTCAAATGATTTTGTATGAAATATAAAAATGTTTAGTTCAGTACAATTGCTTCATAGTAAACTTAAACTTCATTAAGTTGTTTTTTTTACACCTTCATTTTTTGTAATAATCTGCTTGGTGTCTTTAAAAAGATCTGTATCCCAAAGCATTCATGAACTACCACCATTTAAGTTCAGATCTGTGTTCGACACAAGTTTGAATAACAAAATATAACGGCATACAATTCAAGTCACTGAAATGGTGTTTCAATGCACACACTGGTGTATTTGATACAATATTGAATGCTACAGAACATGTGATGTGCTGAACTCAAACATAGACTGTCTTCAGAAATCCTTGGGAGTGCTGCATGATATCAGAAGTCATAATTACATGTAATGTGCATTACATGATGCTTTGTCATGCTATGGGATTTTGTTTTTCACTTGGTAAATCAGCTAAATGTGTTGTATTTTCTGGCAAGCTTTTATCTTTATTCATCACTTTATCATAATAAGTTGTAGTTGTACTGTCAGCATTCACAGTGTATTATGAACAATACTAACAATCAAGGAATAGTCTGTCCACAAGAGCACTATTTACATCAAGTGATTCTCAAGACCTGTTCACATCAAGAAGAAAAAATCATCACGTGATCAATACTCAATATTGCTTTCTCATCTCATTTTTGGTGCAGAATACTATGGAGTCAAATTAATGCCTTAAAGTTTTGCACAAAAATAACGTTTTGCAAAACACAAAAAAGAATTGAGCAATAAAAAATGTTTTGCAAACAAAAATAAAGAATTGCAAAGGAAAAATAAAGTATTGAGCAGAAAAAAAAAGTTTTGCAAACAAAAATAATAAATAAATTAGTGCAAAAATAAAAATATAATCAATTACAAAAATCAATGACTGGCTGTAATCCTATTTTATCTTTGCCACATATTTTTCATGCTCAAACCTACTAAATCATTTGCAACGCTCATTTTATTCTGCGTTTCAGTCAAGCGTGCGCTCACCATACCGGTTTTCCTTTGCGCTGCACTTTTCTGTGCGGATTCTCTTTATGGCACTGGTTTGACGTGGGGGTGGAGTCAAGAAACGGGGGCACGCCTCCGCGAAATGCATTAGAGGGGAACGTAATCGGCAACAGGTGAAATAATTCTTTGACATGGTTAAAAATAACAAATGGTTTGTTTTTGTTGGTTTGTTTAGCATATGTTGTCGCCGATTACGAGCCCCTCCAATGCATTTCTTATAGTAATATGACCCGATGCGCTCTGTCTCACTCCTGTATCCACTTTTGTGTCCTTAAAGGATTAGTCCACTTTTAAATACACTTTTCCTGGTAAATTTACTCACCCCCATGTCATCCAAGATGTTCATGTCTTTCTTTCGTCAGTCGAAAAGAAATGAAGGTTTTTGAGGAAAACATTCCAGGATTTTTCTCCTTCCAGTGGATTTCAGTGGCTACCAACAGATTGAAGGTCAAAATTACAGTTTCAGTGCAGCTTCAAGGGCTTTAAACGATACCAGACAAGTAATAAGGGTCTTATCTAGCGAATCGATCGGTCATTTTCGAAAAAAATACAACCGTTTATGTTTTATTTTTTTTATTTATTTTTTTTACGCCTTCCCTATTCAAGTTACAGAAAAAAACGAAACTGGCGCCGCGTTCGTTCCGTAAGTAGAATAGGGAAGGCGTAGGACATTCAGCGTAAGCGTTATGAAGAATGCGGAAGCGGAAAGTACGTTCAATGCGATATTTTGTTTATAAAGCATAAACGGTTGTATTTTTTCCGAAAATGACCGATCGGTTCGTTAGATAAGACCCTTATTACTCGTCTGGTATCGTTTAAAGCCCTTGAAGCTGCACTGAAACTAATTTTGACCTTCAATCTGTTGGTAGCCTTTGAAATCCACTGTAAGGAGAATAATCCTGGAATGTTTTCCTCAAAAACCTTAATTTCTTTTCGACTGACGAAAGAAAGACATGAACATCTTGGATGACATGGGGGTGAGTAAATTTATCAGGAAAAGTGTATTTAAAAGTGGACTAATCCTTTAAACATTCGTTTTTTGGGGTCGACAGCTTATAAAAACTTATTTCTGTTTTTTTTAGCTTGTTAGCTGTACACCTTGTCACACAGCAGCTTTTAGGCATTGTTCTGTTTTTTGTAATGAGTCAGAAAAGACGAGAAGGCAGCCTGGAGACGGTTGGATTGTTTTTCCCCCGGTGGGCATGGTTTTCAGATTATAATAAATGCGCTCTGTCTCTATGCTTGATCTGTTCTGTTGCGATCTGCGTCTCCTGCCGATGACGTGTTCGCGGGGGCATGCCCCCGTTTCTTGACTCCACCCCCACGTCAAACCAGTGCCATAAAGAGAACCGCACAGAAAAGTGCAGCGCAAAGGAAAACCGGTATGGTGAGCGCACGCTTGACTGAAACGCAGAATAAAATGAGCGTTGCAAATGATTTAGTAGGTTTGAGCATGAAAAATATGTGGCAAAAATAAAAAAAGGATTACAGCCGTCATTGATTTTTGTAATTGATTATATTTTTATTTTTGCACTACGTTATTTTATTTTGCAATTTATTATTTTTGTTTGCAAAACTTATTTTTTTCTGCTCAATACTTTACTTTTCCTTTGCAATTCTTTATTATTGTGTGCAAAACATTTTTTTATTGCTCAATTCTTTTTTTGGTTTTGCAAAACTTTATTTTTGTGCAAAACTTTAAGGCATTAATTTGACTCCATAGAATACACCTTTCGTCTACAATTACAATCATCTAGTAGCTTAAACAGTATAGTGTGGCACCAGCAATGCCAAGAACATGGGTTCGATTCCCAGTGAATGCATTCTCATGTAAAGCTTGACTGCAGTGCAAGTCACTTTAGATGGTCTTTTGGTCACTCCATTCATGGTTTAAATAGATCTCTTGGTGTGAACAGGTCTTAATGAAGACATGTTTAATGCTGAGATTTCAGAAGTGGTCTGATGATTGATGCTGTTCCTCAGGGCGCGAGCTATCGGCTACCGGCAGCACAACCGCGAGGCAGTCGGCGGCTTCTTCTCTCAGATAGGAAACCTCTATATGGTCCATCATCTTTGGGGTAATAATGATTACATACGCCCTGATAGACTGTTTGATTGCGATCGTGATTCCATCATTAGCAGTGTCAGTGTTTGGAAAACATCCAATGATCATTTCTCTGGTCTGTTTGCTCCAGCGTACAAGGACCTGCAGTCCAGAGAGGACACGAGGAACGCCGCCTGGCAACACGAGGGCTGGGATGAAGTCGTCTATTACACCGGTAAACACCACGTCTACACCACACTGTGTTTACACCGACATGCCTTCAGTTGTTGGGTGCACTGCATTCAGTTTTCGCCATGCATTTTAGACATTAACCATTACATGAAATCCAGCTCCAGATTTTCTGCTCTCTGGTCTACTCTGTAGTACACTAGTCATTTAAAGTGCCCTTATTGTGTTATTTTAAAGGTTCCTATTTTTGTTTTGGAGTCTCCAATAGGTTTACATGCATCCAAGATCAAAAACACTTTCCTTTTCTCATAATAGACACTGCAGCATCAGCTCTTTCCTCAAAGAGTCTGAAAACGGTTCGTTCGAAGATTCAGTCTCTCTCCTTTCCGAGAGCCTGCCCTGCTCTGATTGGTCAGATGGCCCAGTCTGCTGTGATTGGCCTACTCTGCTCTGATCAGGGGCACGTTTAAGCTCAAACCGGTGTGCAACGTTTTCCTACAGTTTCCGGGTTGAACGGCATGTTTCCTGGAAACATTATACAACGGGTTTGAGATATGCGTTTTTGGTGGGTGTGTCAAAAATGTCAGCCCAATCAGCAGCAACATGTATATAAAGCATGCGGTATTAAAGAGACAGCTCGCACAATGGGTCCAAGTAAAGCTGTTTATTAATGTGTCACAAAGAATGTCCTTCTCAGCTGCCATAGTTGCAACACTCATCAGAACAGGGTGTTCAATGCACCACCATTTCCATTTAAAAAATTTTGCAATGTTTTGTCGGGGCTGAACGCAGCCCAGATTACCTGGTCTGTTGTGATTGGCTTACTCCGCTCTAATTGGTCAGATGGTCCAGTCTGTTGTGATTGGTCGACTACTTAAAGCATGTGTCGGAAATCAATTGTCCATTAGCATATTTGAATTTAAGCTCTGGATCTTTCTTAGCCCTTGATGCACGTTGAACCATAGCGATGGCGTTGTTTTTTCCGTGTCAATTCCAGCACATGTCATCCTTTTGAAGTGCATCAAAGTACGGCATCTTCTCGACATGAACAACACGAACCAAACTCTTCCAGTCTGAGCTACAACTACAGCGTTTGAGGGCGGGGCAAAAGAGATACCGTTCACTGGCAGCCCATGAAGAGCATATGCTGGAAATATGCAAATTTGTTACATAGGTTTGTAATATGAAGCAAGACTGAAATTACCCACTCGTTTTGGCAGTTTTTTTTTTTAACTTTGATCTTTTTACATTCACAAACAGCTCTATTACACACTGCATGAAAGGTAATATCCACAAAAGCATAATAGGGGCACTTTGTCATTTTTTTGACTTGGCATGTGTCTTTATTGAATAGAAAAGAGCAGATTTTACAGTTTAAAATCTGCTTTTGTGCTCTGGAGGTGACATTTGCTATTCTAAAACACCATGAAAAGTAAGATTTAGTTTAATCATTTTGTTGTTGCTGAAGTCTGGCATCAAGCTTAAAGCTGACTGGCCCGTTGTAATGTGACAGTTTTTGATGGCTTCACACTGCCAGTCGCATCTTATCTGGTAAAACCTGCCTCTGAATGTGTTTTCAGTGCCCCTCATTCAGCACATGGAATCCAGGATAATGATCCCACTGAAGGCGTCTCCGCTGCAGTAATGAATCCATCAAATCCTCACCGTTACGTCCCCATGAGCTGAAGGCCAGACCAAGACATTGGATACATTCACTGCCGTGATCGACTCTGTCGTCATGATGCCAACCAACTCGTTCTGATCCGAACAACTGTCCAAAAGTTGCACCAGCAAACCAAATTGAATTTGTAGGAATGAAGGCTGTTACTGTACTTCACTAAGTGTTGACAATTCGTCATGTGATGTCTTGCGTAAGGCACATCTAAAATCTGGTTGTTACATAAATCAGCATATTGCTAGGCTTGGAAAAACACAACTATAGATCTATTGAATAAAGATTGTTGCTATATTTAAAGGATATGAAAGAAGGGCAGTAAAGTGCATTGAATCACCATAATACATTGGCAGTGTAGAGCGTTAACCTTTTCCAGTGTGGTGGCCGATAAATCTTTGATTCCCAATATTTCGGTACAGATTTGGATGAGTTGAATATTGTCAGAAAGCATTTACTGTTCACCCTGCTGGGAAAAACTCACTTTAAACTCGCTTGAGTGCTGCAATATATTCATGTATTTATTGCATATTTATTTGCTGAAAATATAAACCCCCACATGGAGAGGATTTCAGGTTATAATAACATATTATGATAAATACAGCAGAATCTATCCTACATATTCAGATAAAAGCCCTGGTCATTATGCAGATGATTTATTAATGCTCCATACGTTTGTTGCTAAAATAGTCAGAAATCAATTGAACTTGAACTGGGAAAGCCTCATTGGGGACAGGTTGTGTGCAAAATTATTTTTTAGAAATCGTTTTATTTAGTTGCTCTATTTTATTTGTGTTTGTTTCTACATAGACATGCTTTTTACATGCCTTTTTTGTGTTGTGAAATGTCTCCAGTTCTGCTTTGATCAGCAGCTCACTGACAGACTGATTTCTAGATTGACTTTGTTTTCTGTGCGACCGCGGCATGCGTAATCTACTGTACATTGATACTTCGGGATTTAACAGCACAAAATGTTTCAAATCAATTAAAAACTGTATTCAATAAACCATAACTGATCATTCTACTCCATGTTGTGTCATGCTCACACAGACAGAAGACACCCGACAGCTGTTACTTTTCTTTTATTATCTGCTGACCGTTATCATTAAGTGTTCTCTTTCAAGTATACATACAGACGGGGACAGTTGTTAGTGTTAAAATAATAATAAAAGTGTTCTCTCAGTCTGAGCTCCAAATGTCAGTCAAGTTTCAGTGTACAGTACATCACAGGAAACAGTGTACAAACTGACCTCTTGCTCTCTATATGAACACAATCATTTCAGTAATAAACTCTAAAAACATAACATTAAAAATTGTGCATTAGGTAAAAACTAGGAAAGGCACAAAGATAGTGCACGACCATAAAGTGTGCTAAACTCCAGTCAACACTAGATCTTCTCCAGCTCTTTGAGCAGCTCCCCGAAACTCGTGACGTACCATGAGGACTTCTCCTTCACCTGCTGCCGCACGACATTCCCACCGAATCCAATGAAAGCGCTCTGAAATAGACACGAAAGCAGTTCAACTAAACATATAAATCGAAACCACAACTGTGTCTGAAACCATTCCCTCATTCACTAATCACTACATGGGCCATTCTACAGAATTGGTGCAAACTGCTGTCCCACAACCAAAAAACACATTTAAAAATCATTTAAGTATTCAAATTTTAGATGTTTACTAAGATCCTTCTATTATCTATTGAATCCCACAATAATATTAAAAAAATTGTCACTACAGTCATGACTGAAGCACGTCGTCATTGTTTTGGTAGTGACTAAAGGGAACGCAATCATTTATTTGGAGGAAATACAATTTTAGTGCAGTTATGTAAATCATTAGTATTTTAATATTTTGTAGTATGCGAGTTAAAATCCTGTCATGTGATGTGGTCACTACAAACACATTACTGTCACTACTGAAAATGTGCAGTCATGACTGAAACATGGATGTTTTGTCAAAAATAAAGTATATTGAATGATCAACTGAGATGTTATTATAGTGTTTGGTTCAATGTTTATTCAAACTAACGAATCCTTCACTTTGAAATCAGTTTGATAAACTTTACACCTTTTATAAAGAAAGATCGGATTCAAAATACAACAAATCTCATAAATTACACTTGAAATATTGTTAAAATTGTAATTGTTCAATTAATAAAAAAAAAATAGCAAAAAATGTATTTACAAGGTAGATGTGAACAAAATCTTAATAGGTCAATGTGACCCTTCTTATTAAATTATTAATTATTGTGTTTCCCTAGTGACAAATTTGGGGAGAGGAAAAATATTCCAAAACTTTATGAAAATAAAATATATGAGAACTAACAGCTCTCCTGTCCGCATGTTGAGAGAAATAAAGGTCAGAGGTGTTGTGTTGCTGAGTAAATGATCTAATTCAACCAAACTAATTATCAAAATGACTTTAGATTAGATTTAGAAATAAGAGTGTTGAACTTCCTTCTCCTGTATCTATTCTTCTTTGGTCCAGAATCACAGCATAGCTGAAAGGTTTGTTTGAGCTGCGCCCTCTACTGTACAGGAGTAAATATGCGTTTCCATTTCATTTCACTTTTGGTGTTGAAAAAGCCTTAATATTTGCCAAAAATATAACTTTTTTTGTTGTTGTTATTAAAAAACAATCAAGCAAGCCCAGCCCAGATGAGAAAAGGTAACGCAAAAGTAATGCAACGCATTACTTTTCATAAAAAGTAACAGTTACTTTTTTTAGGGAGTAACGCAATATTGTAATGCATTACTTTTAAAAGTAACTTTCCCAACACTGGTCTTGACAAAGCAATGTAACAAGCCAGTTACAAACAAAACAAAAAAGACAAACCGGTAACTCCAGTCCAGGTCTCCACCGTGTTTTGTTAGAAATGCCCCATGATAAAATGTAACTTTCAGTTTGTGTCGGTACACATAATCAAAACATTCTTATGCGTGGTTTAATGCATTTAAGAAATAAACATTCCTGTTCAGTATTACAAGCTGCCATGCGACTGAATGTGTTAAAAACATGCCCATTAGTTTAAAGGTGCCCTAGAACTTTTTTTAAAAGATGTAATATAAGTCTAAGGTGTCCCCTGAATGTGTCTGTGAAGTTTCAGCTCAAAATACCCCATAGATTTTTTTTTTAATTAATTTTTTTAACTGCCTATTTTGGGGCATAATTAGAAATGAGCCGATTCAGGGTGTGTGGCCCTTTAAATCTTGTGCTCCACGCCCCAAGAGCTCGCGACTGCCTTAAACAACATAAAAAAAGTTCACACAGCTAATATAACCCTCAAAATGGATCTTTACAAAGTGTTCGTCATGCAGCATGTCTAATCGCGTAAGAATAGTGTTTATTTTGATGTTTACATTTGATTCTGAATGAGTTTGATAATGCTCCGTGTAGGGATGTGCGGTATACCGGTACTGGAAAAATACCGGTATTTATTATATTTCAAACGGTACAATATCATAATTTTGCACATTTCGGTATTTTATGCGCTGCTGTTCCGAAGTTCACCGCTAGGTGGCAGTGTGCTGCTCAAACAGACACAAACCCGGCAAATGCGACAACAGAGCAACACACGATGGATCAAACAGATAAAGTTAGTTCTACACACCCGAAACTAATCGACAAAGACAGCTGTATGAGTGAAATATGACTTTACTTTGCCTTCAAAAGTGATAATAAAGGTGAAACAAAAGACCTCCATGCACAAATCTGCAAATGCTGCTTTAAATCATGTGTTGCCACGGGAAGCAACACATCAAGTCTAGCAAAGCACTTGTCACTTGCTCATCCCGAAAGAGTTCGGAGATCGATAGGTGAGTCAACTGATTTAATTTAGACTTTTATTCACAACACTGATCAGCACACGCACATACAGGGAGTGCAGAATTATTAGGCAAGTTGATTTTCTGATCATATTTTTTTCCCAAGCACATTTTACCAATTCCAATCCACATCAATCTTAATAACTACTATTAATATTGTTTTTAATCATTTATAAGTGATATATAATTGTTCATGAAGGCTGGAAATGAAAAATGCCTTATATTCAGGTGTGCAGAATTATTAGGCAAGTTTTCTTTTACAGGCAAAATGAGCCAAAAAAGAGATTTAACTCAGACTGAAAAGTCAAAAATTATTAAATACTCATGAGAAGGACGCAATACTAATGCAATACTAGAAATTGCAAAGTTAAAGCATGACCAAGGGACAGCAAAATGCTCATTGGGTCAGCGGGGTCAGACAAAAACAGGTGGAAAAGAAAAGACACGTTAACTGCAAAATAATTAAGAATTATGTGTGAAACCATCAGGAACCCTTTAGTCTCCAGCGCCACCATTTTCCAGAACTGCAACCTACCTGGAGTCTCCAGAAGTGCAAGGTGTCAAGATCTCAGAGACTTAGGTTAGCTAAAGAATCCTAAAAAATGACCCGCACTTGATAAGAATCACAAGCTGAAGTGTTATAAAATACATGAAGACTGGGTTTTTATAGGCCTTATAAACCGACAGCTTGAGAATGACTCCTGAAGGACCAGCACCACATCCTCTTGTACCACTGTTTGAAGAATTTATCTTCCAGAATCTGGCAGTAAGTTTTGGAAGATCATTTTTAGTCCATCTCTTATCCTGAAATGTCTGTCTTGCAGAGATGGACTAAAAATGATCCTAAAAGTGAACTCAAACACCTTACTGCCAGATTCTGGATAAATTCTTCAAACAGTGGTACAAGAGGATGTGGTGCTGGTCCTTCAGGAGTCATTCTCAAGCTGTCGGTTTATAAGGCCTATAAAAACCCAATCTTCATGTATTTTATAACACTTCAGCTTGTGATTCTTATCAAGTGCAGGTCATTTTTTAGGATTCTTCACCTAACCTAAGTCTCTGAGATCCTAACACCTTGCACTTCTGGAGACTCCAGGTAGGTTGCAGCTCTGGAAAATGGTGGCGCTGGAGACTAAAGGGTTCCTGATGGTTTCACACTTAATTCTTCACCTTAATTCTTAATTATTTTGCAGTTAACATGTGTCTTTTCTTTTCCACCTGTTTTTGTCTGACCCCGCTGACCCAATGAGCATTTTGCTGTCCCTTGGTCATGCTTTAACTTTGCAATTTCTAGTATTGCATTAGTATTGCGTCCTTCTCATGAGTATTTAATAATTTTTGACTTTTCAGTCTGAGTTAAATCTCTTTTTTGGCTCATTTTGCCTGTAAAAGAAAACTTGCCTAATAATTCTGCACACCTGAATATAAGGCATTTTTCATTTCCAGCCTTCATGAACAATTATATATCACTTATAAATGATTAAAAACAATATTAATAGTAGTTATTAAGATTGATGTGGATTGGAATTGGTAAAATGTGCTTGGGAAAAAAATATGATCAGAAAATCAACTTGCCTAATAATTCTGCACTCCCTGTAGCTATCAAACATTAAACACGAAAGCTCAAACGTGCGTGCGTGACACACTAGAACCAATGAAGTTTAGTTGTTATATGTGCACTTGTGGCAAACAATCATATTTTAATTGAATTTGAATGAATAAAGAGATTAGTAATATTAATTTTAGTATGAAGGGCATATTACTGCCGCTGCGGCGACACCTAGAGGAAGCAGCCGAGAAAGAACGAGAGAGAGAAATATAGCCTATAAATATTACTAATATGAACACTTTACAATAAATCTACATTTGCAAAGTTCATGAGGTAACCTGACCTAACAGTATTATAGTATTTAATCTATCAGTAATTATTTATAAATATACTAATACATGTTTAGCATGTTAACATTACTTTGTGCAAATATGAACCCAAACACAAACCTTACAATAACCAAGATTAATAAATATTATAAATGTCAGGAGCTGTCAAAAAAATAAACACTGAAAAGATGTGAAGATATGAAGCCATTTTAATTGGGTTATTTTGTTTGCACTATGTGATAAAAGAAAGAGATAAAAGATATATATATATATTATATATATATATATATATATATATATATATATATATATATATATATATATATATATATATTTTTTTTTTTTTTTTTTTTTTTTTTTTCAAAAATCTAAATTTAAACCATATTCCCTGAATGTAGGTTTTGTTACATTATATTTGCACATTTGTTACTGCAGAGTTTTAAGCATTTCATTAATAAAATTGTTTCAACTCACTTATCTTTTGAGGCTGGTTATTTTTCACCTATGGTATCGATTTGGTATCGATACCGAGGTATTAGATTCTGGTATCGTACCGAAGCCAAAATTGTGGTATCGGAACATCCCTAGCTCCGTGGCTAAAGCTAACATTACACACTGTTGGAGAGATTTATAAAGAATGAAGTTGTGTTTATGAATTATACAGACTGCAAGTGTTTAATAATGCGACGGCTCTTGTCTCCGTGAATACAGTAATAAACGATGGTAACTTTAACCACATTTAACAGTACATTAGCAACATGCTAACGAAACATTTAGAAAGACAATTTACAAATATCACTAAAAATATCATGATATCATGGATCATGTCAGTTATTATTGCTCCATCTGCCATTTTTCGCTGTTTTTCTTGCTTGCTTACCTAGTCTGATGATTCAGCTGTGCACAGATCCAGACGTTAATACTGGCTGCCCTTGTGTAATGCCTTGAACATGAGCTGGCATATGCAAATATTGGGGGCGTACATATTAATGATCCCGACTGTTACGTAACAGTCAGTGTTATGTTGAGATTCACCTGTTCTTCGGAGGTCTTTTAAACAAATGAGATTTATATAAGAAGGAGGAAACAATGGAGTTTGAGACTCACTGTATGTCATTTCCATGTACTGAACTAAATTCAATTTTTGAATCTTTTGTTTACCTAAGCCTTCTTCACTCGAAAAAATGCTGGGTTGTTTCAACACAGATTTGGGTCAAAATGGACAAACCCAACCATTGGGTTAAAATTTTAATAAAAAAAAAAAAAAAAGTAACCAAATTGGGTTGGGTTTGTCCATATTTGGGTTGAAACAACCATCCATCCATTCAAACAAATATTCATCCTTTAGAAAGCCAATTCAGCTGTGTTTATAGTTTTTCTGACAGCTAGATGGCGCCAGAGCATCACTATTAAAAAAAGCATTTATTAAACTGTCAATGAAAATTTGGTTTTAATTTGACTTAATTGTTCTTCCTGCCAATTTATCATTTTTAAATGGGTTTACCTTTAAATATTTATATATATGTTTTTCATAACTTGCAGTTTGTTTTCTTGATGTTTTAATTCCATTAGCCTTGGCAGTGCACACTGCATACTGAAAACCATTGTAATTATTACTTAAGTTTATGGACATTTTTAAAAATCCCCATCACAAAGTTTTGCTCAGGGCCCCCAGAAGCGTAGGATCGGCACTCAGAATTCGTTCAACACTACACAATGGCCGCAGCCCGATGTAGTGCACTATATAGTGGATATACATAAAAAACATCTTCTAACAGAAGTTTGACTAGTAAAGTATATCACAGAAGTAGTTACCCTCACTAATACAGGTGTCATTTAGTCCTCTATGGTAGCTTGTCTATTAGTCGGGCCCTCAATCATGCAGTCAAGGCTCATTGGGGTCTTTATGGTGAAGTACTCACCGCAGGAGGACAGGCCTCGAGATCAGTGGCTCCGTCTCCAATCATCACTATGTTTTCAAAGCCGTACTGCTCCTTTAGCATGCGGATCACTGTGCCCTTCCCTCCCGTCTGCGCCGTGGGCTGGGACTCGTCGAATCCTGCGTACTCGCCTGACAGAGCACAACACCACCTCATCAGTCACGGTCTAACGCCAACGGCCCGCCGAGACGCAGGGCGGCTCTTACCATTGAAGTAGAACTTCAAGCGGTTCGCGTAGACGTGGTGTAGAGGAATGTTGAGCTGCGACGCTACGTGTTCAACGATGCAGCGGAAACCGCCTGAGATGAGGAAGACCTTCACGTTACGCTGATGAAGCTTCTCCACCAGCTCCCTGAGCAGACAAAGACTTCATCAACAAGCTTCAAATACAATATCTAACCTTCAGTATTCTATTTAATGGGTAGTGTGTATAATGTATAGTCTATAAAGTGAATATAGTATATAGTGTAAAGTCTATAGTGTATATAGTGTGTGCAAGTGTAAATAGTGTGAAGAATAAAGTATATAGAGTGTAGTGTTTATACTGAGTATAATGTACATAGTGTGTAGCGTTTATAGTGTATATAAATGTAATGTATACAGTGCAGTGTGTATAAAATGTAAATCTGTATACTAGTGTGTAGTGTAAATATAAAAAGTGTTTATAGTGTATAAAGTGTGTAATGTATTTAGTGTGTAGTGTATATACTGTGTATAGTGTAGTTTATTTACTGAAACCATACACTATTTTTTAATATAAATCATTAATATTGTCAGTTTTTACAACGACTTATCAAATACACACAAAAACAATCAAAGTTAACTGGAAAAACAATGGGGGAGGATTACCAACTTACTTAATACCTGTGGTGAGCTGCGGCGGGTGGTCAGTGATGAGTTTGTTGACTTGTTCCCTCGAGCACTTGATGATGGACAGGCGCTCGCTCAGGGCTGTGTGGAATGAGACGGAGCCGCCCATGGCCCTCCGGGTCCTGCGGACACAACGACAGGGATGTGCTCTCAATCACTGCTGTACGTGTTTGCACACTAGTTAGGGTGTTCTGATGTGCTTCGACACTATAGCCCTTCCTTTAGCAATGTGAATGAGAACATGAGGGGAGAGAGAGTGTTTACTGACATCTCCGTGACCGCGTCCCCGACGCCGCAGAACTTGGCGAGCTCATCGATGCCCTCCTCGCGGATCACGGTGCTGTCCACGTCAAAGCACACGGCCTCCGCGCGCCGGAAGAGCTCCTGCGCGTGAGCGATGGTTGTCATGGTGAAGCCTGCGCGACAGGAAACTGGTCACTACAAGAGCAGTAAACATCAGCAAGCCGCTGAATCTCGACATAACAACACGACACAGAGTGCCAAGGGCTCGTTTAGTATGCTGCAGCATTCGCGCTCGTTTACATAACAGCGGCAGCGACGCGTTAAACGCAGTCATTCATCTGGACGCGAGTGGTTGCATCAGCTTCAGCATGCTGGAGCGCGCTCTGCTAACGCGAGCCGCCGGGAAACATGAAAACACATACGTATAAATGTATGAACTACTTAAAACAAGAACTAAACTCATTTAAAAGTCAGATAATATTCGTACACTTTCCAAAAAAACAACAACAACAAAAAAAGACACTTGACCCGTAACGAGTTTTGTGGCTTCACTGATTCGTACCGTTTTAAATCCAGCTTACCTGAATGCGCGCGCGGATGAGAAGCGCTCCCGGATTTCTCTACGGAGACGAGCTCGTTCAGATCTCCGGTAGACAGGTTCAGACGGATCTGTGCAGGAACGCGCGCGGTCATCTGCCATTCATTACTGCTCTGAGACGATGGAGACAGCCAATCAGATTACACTCCTGTCATTCACCGGCTACTCTGATTGGACAGTAGTTTTTATGGCTATGATGAAACAGGAAATACGAGTAACGTGAATTTAATTATTCAGTATAAAACAGACAAGATAATATTATTACAGTATCACAAAAACAGACACAATAATATTATAGCACCGAAATAAGTGATGTCATAAAAATATCATTCCTAAATGTCTTTTTTTTTTTAAAAAAAAACAAAACAAAACAAAAAAACATTTGATCTGTTAACTGAGTAAAACTTAATATATATATACAAAATAAAGATTAAGTAATTTAAAAATACAACAACAAGTAAATAAATAAAAACCACACAGCGGCCCTCATTTGAGGGGCCCCGCTGCGAACGCACCGAGGGGGCTCCGCTTTCACTACCTCACGCTGGGCCCCGCTCCATGCTTAGGACGGCCCTGCACATTACCCACATGGAATGAGTGGAATGAGGTTCATCCTGTCATTTGTAAACACTGTCACAATATGCATTCATCCATCAGAAAGAGCGTTGACCTTTAGTGAGCTACTGATCTCACCCAACCTGATCTATGCAAAACAGTTCTTGTGTAATACTGTAGTCACAACTCTCCATCATCACCCTCCTTCATTCTTTATGTGTTGAACACTGATCATTTAATCAATGTTCAACAAATAAAAACTGATGTAATACTGATAAACGATTGATAAAGCTTGGCTTGATGAATATTAGATCATTCCACTAAATCACTTTTTGGAAATGATTTACTGAGTAAAACCAGACGATTATTTTACTTTAAATGAGTCCACCCTCGAGATTAATGTTATAAACACGAGCAAAGGGGGAGGTGTTGCTGTAATTTATAGTGATATCTTCAGTGTTACTCACTCAGTAGTTTCAAATATAATTCTTTTGAAGTGATGGTGCTTAATGTATGGAAGCCAGTTTCCGCCATGAAATAAAGAAAATAAAAAAGGTAACTGTGACATTTTATATCACAATTCTGACGTTTTTCTTGCAATTGTGAGTTATAAAGTCAGAATCACGTGATATAAAGTCAGAATTGCGAGTTATAAAGTCAGAATTGAGTGATATAAAGTCAGAATTGCGAGTTATAAAGTCAGAATTGAGTGATATAAAGTCAGAATTACGAGTTATAAAGTCAGAATTGAGTGATATAAAGTCAGAATTGCGAGTTATAAAGTCAGAATTGCGAGTTATAAAGTCAGAATTGAGTGATATAAAGTCAGAATAACGAGTTATAAAGTCAGAATCACGTGATATAAAGTCAGAATTGCGAGTTATAAAGTCAGAATTGAGTGATATAAAGTCAGAATTGAGTGATATAAAGTCAGAATTACGAGTTATAAAGTCAGAATTATGAGTTATAAAGTCAGAATTGAGTGATATAAAGTCAGAATTGCGAGTTATAAAGTCAGAATTGAGTGATATAAAGTCAGAATAACGAGTTATAAAGTCAGAATCACGTGATATAAAGTCAGAATTGCGAGTTATAAAGTCAGAATTGAGTGATATAAAGTCAGAATTGCGAGTTATAAAGTCAGAATTGAGTGATATAAAGTCAGAATTACGAGTTATAAAGTCAGAATTGAGTGATATAAAGTCAGAATTATGAGTTATAAAGTCAGAATTGAGTGATATAAAGTCAGAATTACGAGTTATAAAGTCAGAATTGAGTGATATAAAGTCAGAATTACGAGATATAAAGTCAGAATTGCGAGTTATAAAGTCAGAATTGCGAGTTATAAAGTCAGAATTGAGTGATATAAAGTCAGAATAACGAGTTATAAAGTCAGAATTGAGTGATATAAAGTCAGAATTACGAGATATAAAGTCAGAATTGCGAGTTATAAAGTCAGAATTGCATGATGTAAAGTCAGAATTGCGAGTTATAAAGTCAGAATTGAGTGATATAAAGTCAGAATTACGAGTTATAAAGTCAGAATTGAGAGATATAAAGTCAGAATTACGAGTTATAAAGTCAGAATTGAGTGATATAAAGTCAGAATTATGAGATATAAAGTCAGAATTGCGAGTTCTAAAGTCAGAATTGCATGATGTAAAGTCAGAATTGCGAGTGTCAGAATTGAGTGATATAAAGTCAGAATTACGAGTTATAAAGTCAGAATTGAGTGATATAAAGTCAGAATTACGAGTTATAAAGTCAGAATTACCAGATATATAGTCAGAATTCCGAGATATATAGTCAGAATTCCGAGTTATAAAGTCAGAATTGAGAGATATAAAGTCAGAATTACGAGTTATAAAGTCAGAATTGCATGATGTAAAGTCAGAATTGCGAGTTATAAAGTCAGAATTGAGTGATATAAAGTCAGAATTACGAGTAATAAAGTCAGAATTGAGTGATATAAAGTCAGAATTACGAGTTATAAAGTCAGAATTACGAGATATAAAGTCAGAATTACGAGTTATAAAGTCAGAATTGAGAGATATAAAGTCAGAATTACGAGTTATAAAGTCAGAATTGAGTGATATAAAGTCAGAATTACGAGTTATAAAGTCAGAATTACCAGATATATAGTCAGAATTCCGAGATATATAGTCAGAATTCCGAGTTATAAAGTCAGAATTGAGAGATATAAAGTCAGAATTACGAGTTATAAAGTCAGAATTGAGTGATATAAAGTCAGAATTACGAGTTACAAAGTCAGAATTGAGTGATATAAAGTCAGAATTGCGAGTTATAAAGTCAGAATTGAGTGATATAAAGTCAGAATTGCGAGTTATAAAGTCAGAATTGAGTGATATAAAGTCAGAATTACGAGTTATAAAGTCAGAATTGAGTGATATAAAGTCAGAATTATGAGATATAAAGTCAGAATTGCGAGTTCTAAAGTCAGAATTGCATGATGTAAAGTCAGAATTGCGAGTGTCAGAATTGAGTGATATAAAGTCAGAATTACGAGTTATAAAGTCAGAATTGAGTGATATAAAGTCAGAATTACGAGTTATAAAGTCAGAATTACCAGATATATAGTCAGAATTCCGAGATATATAGTCAGAATTCCGAGTTATAAAGTCAGAATTGAGAGATATAAAGTCAGAATTACGAGTTATAAAGTCAGAATTGCATGATGTAAAGTCAGAATTCCGAGTTATAAAGTCAGAATTGAGAGATATAGTCAGAATTCCGAGTTATAAAGTCAGAATTGAGTGATATAAAGTCAGAATTACGAGTTACAAAGTCAGAATTGAGTGATATAAAGTCAGAATTGCGAGTTATAAAGTCAGAATTGAGTGATATAAAGTCAGAATTACGAGTTATACAGTCAGAATTGCGAGATATAAAGTCAGAATTACGAGTTATAGTCAGAATTGAGTGATATAAAGTCAGAATTACGAGATATAAAGTCAGAATTGCGAGTTCTAAAGTCAGAATTGCATGATGTAAAGTCAGAATTGCGAGTTATAAAGTCAGAATTGAGTGATATAAAGTCAGAATTACGAGTTATAAAGTCAGAATTGAGTGATATAAAGTCAGAATTGCGAGTTATAAAGTCAGAATTGAGTGATATAAAGTCAGAATTACGAGTTATAAAGTCAGAATTGAGTGATATAAAGTTAGAATTACGAGTTACAAAGTCAGAATTGAGTGATATAAAGTCAGAATTGCGAGTTATAAAGTTAGAATTGAGTGATATAAAGTCAGAATTATGAGTTATAAAGTCAGAATTGCGAGATATAAAGTCAGAATTGCGAGTTATAAAGTCAGAATTGCGAGATATAAAGTTAGAATTGCGAGATATAAAGTCAGAATTATGAGTTATAAAGTCAGAATTGCATGATATAAAGTCAGAATTGCGAGATATAAA
Organism: Megalobrama amblycephala; assembly: GCF_018812025.1. NCBI lineage: Eukaryota > Metazoa > Chordata > Actinopteri > Cypriniformes > Xenocyprididae > Megalobrama > Megalobrama amblycephala. The sequence continues at coordinate 2,154,396 of NC_063059.1, read as the reverse complement.
GTCAGAATTGTGAGATATAAAGTCAGAATAACGAGTTATAAAGTCAGAATTGAGTGATATAAAGTCAGAATTACGAGTTATAAAGTCAGAATTATGAGATATAAAGTCAGAATTGCGAGTTATAAAGTCAGAATTGAGAGATATGTCAGAATTACGAGTTATAAAGTCAGAATTGAGTGATATAAAGTCAGAATTGCGAGTTATAAAGTCAGAATTATGAGATATAAAGTCAGAATTGCGAGATATAAAGTCAGAATTACGAGTTATAAAGTCAGAATTGCATGATATAAAGTCAGAATTGCGAGATATAAAGTCAGACTTGCGAGATATAAAGTCAGAATTGTGAGATATAAAGTCAGAATTACGAGTTATAAAGTCAGAATTGCATGATATAAAGTCAGAATTGCGAGATATAAAGTCAGAATTACGAGTTATAAAGTCAGAATTGCATGATATAAAGTCAGAATTGAGTGATATAAAGTTAGAATTGCGAGATATAAAGTCAGAATTGCGAGTTATAAAGTCATAATTGCGAGATATAAAGTCAGAATTGCGAGTTATAAAGTCAGAATTGCGAGATATAAAGTCAGAATTGCGAGATATAAAGTCAGAATTATGAGTTATAAAGTCAGAATTGCATGATATAAAGTCAGAATTGCGAGATATAAAGTCAGAATTGTGAGATATAAAGTCAGAATTGAGTGATATAAAGTCAGAATTGTGTGATATAAAGTCAGAATTGTGAGATATAAAGTCAGAATTACGAGATATAAAGTCAGAATTGCGAGATATAAAGTCAGAATTGCATGATATAAAGTCAGACTTGCGAGATATAAAGTCAGAATTGTGAGATATAAAGTCAGAATTGAGTGATATAAAGTCAGAATTGTGTGATATAAAGTCAGAATTGTGAGATATAAAGTCAGAATTACGAGATATAAAGTCAGAATTGCAAGATATAAAGTCAGAATTGCATGATATAAAGTCAGACTTGCGAGATATAAAGTCAGAATTGAGTGATATAAAGTCAGAATTACGAGTTATAAAGTCAGAATTGACTGATATAAAGTCAGAATTACGAGTTATAAAGTCAGAATTGAGTGATATAAAGTCAGAATAACGAGTTATAAAGTCAGAATTGAGTGATATAAAGTCAGAATTACGAGTTATAAAGTCAGAATTGAGTGATATAAAGTCAGAATTATGAGATATAAAGTCAGAATTGCGAGTTCTAAAGTCAGAATTGCATGATGTAAAGTCAGAATTGCGAGTGTCAGAATTGAGTGATATAAAGTCAGAATTACGAGTTATAAAGTCAGAATTGAGTGATATAAAGTCAGAATTGCGAGTTATAAAGTCAGAATTGAGTGATATAAAGTCAGAATTACGAGTTATAAAGTCAGAATTACCAGATATATAGTCAGAATTCCGAGATATATAGTCAGAATTCCGAGTTATAAAGTCAGAATTGAGAGATATAAAGTCAGAATTACGAGTTATAAAGTCAGAATTGCATGATGTAAAGTCAGAATTGCGAGTTATAAAGTCAGAATTGAGTGATATAAAGTCAGAATTACGAGTAATAAAGTCAGAATTGAGTGATATAAAGTCAGAATTACGAGTTATAAAGTCAGAATTACGAGATATAAAGTCAGAATTCCGAGTTATAAAGTCAGAATTGAGAGATATAAAGTCAGAATTACGAGTTATAAAGTCAGAATTGAGTGATATAAAGTCAGAATTATGAGATATAAAGTCAGAATTGCGAGTTCTAAAGTCAGAATTGCATGATGTAAAGTCAGAATTGCGAGTGTCAGAATTGAGTGATATAAAGTCAGAATTACGAGTTATAAAGTCAGAATTGAGTGATATAAAGTCAGAATTGCGAGTTATAAAGTCAGAATTGAGTGATATAAAGTCAGAATTACGAGTTATAAAGTCAGAATTACCAGATATATAGTCAGAATTCCGAGATATATAGTCAGAATTCCGAGTTATAAAGTCAGAATTGAGAGATATAAAGTCAGAATTACGAGTTATAAAGTCAGAATTGCATGATGTAAAGTCAGAATTGCGAGTTATAAAGTCAGAATTGAGTGATATAAAGTCAGAATTACGAGTAATAAAGTCAGAATTGAGTGATATAAAGTCAGAATTACGAGTTATAAAGTCAGAATTACGAGATATAAAGTCAGAATTACGAGTTATAAAGTCAGAATTGAGAGATATAAAGTCAGAATTACGAGTTATAAAGTCAGAATTGAGTGATATAAAGTCAGAATTATGAGATATAAAGTCAGAATTGCGAGTTATAAAGTCAGAATTGAGTGATATAAAGTCAGAATTACGAGTTATAAAGTCAGAATTACCAGATATATAGTCAGAATTCCGAGATATATAGTCAGAATTCCGAGTTATAAAGTCAGAATTGAGAGATATAAAGTCAGAATTACGAGTTATAAAGTCAGAATTGAGTGATATAAAGTCAGAATTACGAGTTACAAAGTCAGAATTGAGTGATATAAAGTCAGAATTGCGAGTTATAAAGTCAGAATTGAGTGATATAAAGTCAGAATTGCGAGTTATAAAGTCAGAATTGAGTGATATAAAGTCAGAATTGTGTGATATAGTCAGAATTGTGAGATATAAAGTCAGAATTACGAGATATAAAGTCAGAATTGCGAGATATAAAGTCAGAATTGCATGATATAAAGTCAGACTTGCGAGATATAAAGTCAGAATTGAGTGATATAAAGTCAGAATTACGAGTTATAAAGTCAGAATTGACTGATATAAAGTCAGAATTACGAGTTATAAAGTCAGAATTGAGTGATATAAAGTCAGAATAACGAGTTATAAAGTCAGAATTGAGTGATATAAAGTCAGAATTACGAGTTATAAAGTCAGAATTGAGTGATATAAAGTCAGAATTATGAGATATAAAGTCAGAATTGCGAGTTCTAAAGTCAGAATTGCATGATGTAAAGTCAGAATTGCGAGTGTCAGAATTGAGTGATATAAAGTCAGAATTACGAGTTATAAAGTCAGAATTGAGTGATATAAAGTCAGAATTGCGAGTTATAAAGTCAGAATTGAGTGATATAAAGTCAGAATTACGAGTTATAAAGTCAGAATTACCAGATATATAGTCAGAATTCCGAGATATATAGTCAGAATTCCGAGTTATAAAGTCAGAATTGAGAGATATAAAGTCAGAATTACGAGTTATAAAGTCAGAATTGCATGATGTAAAGTCAGAATTGCGAGTTATAAAGTCAGAATTGAGTGATATAAAGTCAGAATTACGAGTAATAAAGTCAGAATTGAGTGATATAAAGTCAGAATTACGAGTTATAAAGTCAGAATTACGAGATATAAAGTCAGAATTACGAGTTATAAAGTCAGAATTGAGAGATATAAAGTCAGAATTACGAGTTATAAAGTCAGAATTGAGTGATATAAAGTCAGAATTATGAGATATAAAGTCAGAATTATGAGATATAAAGTCAGAATTGCGAGTTATAAAGTCAGAATTGAGTGATATAAAGTCAGAATTACGAGTTATAAAGTCAGAATTACCAGATATATAGTCAGAATTCCGAGATATATAGTCAGAATTCCGAGTTATAAAGTCAGAATTGAGAGATATAAAGTCAGAATTACGAGTTATAAAGTCAGAATTGAGTGATATAAAGTCAGAATTACGAGTTACAAAGTCAGATTGAGTGATATAAAGTCAGAATTGCGAGTTATAAAGTCAGAATTGAGTGATATAAAGTCAGAATTACGAGTTATAAAGTCAGAATTGAGAGATATAAAGTCAGAATTACGAGTTATAAAGTCAGAATTGAGTGATATAAAGTCAGAATTATGAGATATAAAGTCAGAATTGCGAGTTCTAAAGTCAGAATTGCATGATGTAAAGTCAGAATTGCGAGTGTCAGAATTGAGTGATATAAAGTCAGAATTACGAGTTATAAAGTCAGAATTGAGTGATATAAAGTCAGAATTGCGAGTTATAAAGTCAGAATTGAGTGATATAAAGTCAGAATTACGAGTTATAAAGTCAGAATTACCAGATATATAGTCAGAATTCCGAGATATATAGTCAGAATTCCGAGTTATAAAGTCAGAATTGAGAGATATAAAGTCAGAATTACGAGTTATAAAGTCAGAATTGAGTGATATAAAGTCAGAATTACGAGTAATAAAGTCAGAATTGAGTGATATAAAGTCAGAATTACGAGTTATAAAGTCAGAATTACGAGATATAAAGTCAGAATTACGAGTTATAAAGTCAGAATTGAGAGATATAAAGTCAGAATTACGAGTTATAAAGTCAGAATTGAGTGATATAAAGTCAGAATTATGAGATATAAAGTCAGAATTGCGAGTTCTAAAGTCAGAATTGCATGATGTAAAGTCAGAATTGCGAGTGTCAGAATTGAGTGATATAAAGTCAGAATTACGAGTTATAAAGTCAGAATTGAGTGATATAAAGTCAGAATTGCGAGTTATAAAGTCAGAATTGAGTGATATAAAGTCAGAATTACGAGTTATAAAGTCAGAATTACCAGATATATAGTCAGAATTCCGAGATATATAGTCAGAATTCCGAGTTATAAAGTCAGAATTGAGAGATATAAAGTCAGAATTACGAGTAATAAAGTCAGAATTGAGTGATATAAAGTCAGAATTACGAGTTATAAAGTCAGAATTACGAGATATAAAGTCAGAATTACGAGTTATAAAGTCAGAATTGAGAGATATAAAGTCAGAATTACGAGTTATAAAGTCAGAATTGAGTGATATAAAGTCAGAATTATGAGATATAAAGTCAGAATTGCGAGTTATAAAGTCAGAATTGAGTGATATAAAGTCAGAATTACGAGTTATAAAGTCAGAATTACCAGATATATAGTCAGAATTCCGAGATATATAGTCAGAATTCCGAGTTATAAAGTCAGAATTGAGAGATATAAAGTCAGAAGTACGAGTTATAAAGTCAGAATTGAGTGATATAAAGTCAGAATTACGAGTTACAAAGTCAGAATTGAGTGATATAAAGTCAGAATTGCGAGTTATAAAGTCAGAATTGAGTGATATAAAGTCAGAATTGCGAGTTATAAAGTCAGAATTGAGTGATATAAAGTCAGAATTACGAGTTATAAAGTCAGAATTGAGTGATATAAAGTCAGAATTATGAGATATAAAGTCAGAATTGCGAGTTCTAAAGTCAGAATTGCATGATGTAAAGTCAGAATTGCGAGTGTCAGAATTGAGTGATATAAAGTCAGAATTACGAGTTATAAAGTCAGAATTGAGTGATATAAAGTCAGAATTGCGAGTTATAAAGTCAGAATTGAGTGATATAAAGTCAGAATTACGAGTTATAAAGTCAGAATTACCAGATATATAGTCAGAATTCCGAGATATATAGTCAGAATTCCGAGTTATAAAGTCAGAATTGAGAGATATAAAGTCAGAATTACGAGTTATAAAGTCAGAATTGCATGATGTAAAGTCAGAATTCCGAGTTATAAAGTCAGAATTGAGAGATATAGTCAGAATTCCGAGTTATAAAGTCAGAATTGAGTGATATAAAGTCAGAATTACGAGTTACAAAGTCAGAATTGAGTGATATAAAGTCAGAATTGCGAGTTATAAAGTCAGAATTGAGTGATATAAAGTCAGAATTACGAGTTATACAGTCAGAATTGCGAGATATAAAGTCAGAATTACGAGTTATAGTCAGAATTGAGTGATATAAAGTCAGAATTACGAGATATAAAGTCAGAATTGCGAGTTCTAAAGTCAGAATTGCATGATGTAAAGTCAGAATTGCGAGTTATAAAGTCAGAATTGAGTGATATAAAGTCAGAATTACGAGTTATAAAGTCAGAATTGAGTGATATAAAGTCAGAATTGCGAGTTATAAAGTCAGAATTGAGTGATATAAAGTCAGAATTACGAGTTATAAAGTCAGAATTGAGTGATATAAAGTTAGAATTACGAGTTACAAAGTCAGAATTGAGTGATATAAAGTCAGAATTGCGAGTTATAAAGTTAGAATTGAGTGATATAAAGTCAGAATTATGAGTTATAAAGTCAGAATTGCGAGATATAAAGTCAGAATTGCGAGTTATAAAGTCAGAATTGCGAGATATAAAGTTAGAATTGCGAGATATAAAGTCAGAATTATGAGTTATAAAGTCAGAATTGCATGATATAAAGTCAGAATTGCGAGATATAAAGTCAGAATTGTGAGATATAAAGTCAGAATAACGAGTTATAAAGTCAGAATTGAGTGATATAAAGTCAGAATTACGAGTTATAAAGTCAGAATTATGAGATATAAAGTCAGAATTGTGAGTTATAAAGTCAGAATTGAGAGATATAATGTCAGAATTACGAGTTATAAAGTCAGAATTGAGTGATATAAAGTCAGAATTGCGAGTTATAAAGTCAGAATTATGAGATATAAAGTCAGAATTGCGAGATATAAAGTCAGAATTACGAGTTATAAAGTCAGAATTGCATGATATAAAGTCAGAATTGCGAGATATAAAGTCAGACTTGCGAGATATAAAGTCAGAATTGTGAGATATAAAGTCAGAATTACGAGTTATAAAGTCAGAATTGCATGATATAAAGTCAGAATTGCGAGATATAAAGTCAGAATTACGAGTTATAAAGTCAGAATTGCATGATATAAAGTCAGAATTGAGTGATATAAAGTTAGAATTGAGTGATATAAAGTCAGAATTACGAGTTATAAAGTCATAATTGAGTGATATAAAGTCAGAATAACGAGTTATAAAGTCAGAATTGAGTGATATAAAGTCAGAATTACGAGTTATAAAGTCAGAATTATGAGATATAAAGTCAGAATTGAGAGATATAATGTCAGAATTACGAGTTATAAAGTCAGAATTGAGTGATATAAAGTCAGAATTGCAAGTTATAAAGTCAGAATTGAGTGATATAAAGTCAGAATTGCGAGATATAAAGTCAGAATTGAGTGATATAAAGTCAGAATTGTGTGATATAAAGTCAGAATTGTGAGATATAAAGTCAGAATTACGAGTTATAAAGTCAGAATTGCATGATATAAAGTCAGAATTGCGAGATATAAAGTCAGACTTGCGAGATATAAAGTCAGAATTGTGAGATATAAAGTCAGAATTACGAGTTATAAAGTCAGAATTGCATGATATAAAGTCAGAATTGCGAGATATAAAGTCAGAATTACGAGTTATAAAGTCAGAATTGCATGATATAAAGTCAGAATTGCGAGATATAAAGTCAGAATTGTGAGATATAAAGTCAGAATTACGAGTTATAAAGTCAGAATTGCATGATATAAAGTCAGAATTGCGAGATATAAAGTCAGAATTACGAGTTATAAAGTCAGAATTGCATGATATAAAGTCAGAATTGCGAGATATAAAGTCAGAATTGCGAGTTATAAAGTCAGAATTGCGTAATTAAAAATCACAATTGTGAGAAAAAAAAGTCGCAATTACCTTTTTTCATTTTTTTTTATTTAGTGGAGGAAACAAGCTTCCATATTTATGTAACACTATCTAGTGTAAGTGATTAATCCCATTTGACATTCGTGCTGGCTACTGTATACAGGCCACCAGGGCACCATACAGACTTTATCAAAGAATTTGCTCATTTTCTATCTGGCTGCGGATAAAGTCCTAACTGTTGATGTAGATAATGATAAAGACGCACTGGGATTGGCATTTACAGACATTCTAAACTCTATTGGAGTTAGACAACACGTGTCAGGACCCACTCAATGTCGTAATCATACTTTAGATCTAATATTGTCACATGGACTCGATGTTGATGGCATTGCTGGGGTTTAAAGCCATGCAGTCCAGTTTGGTTCAGAAAATCCATAAACAATGAAAACAAATATGTGCTGGAATATATGTGTATTACTTTCACAGTAATATCACAGTATGAATTCTCTTGTATCTTGCACTCTCAGAAATTGATTGTAAAAAGTACAGTACTTTCCTTCCAATTTCAGTCAAAAAAACAAAACAAAAAAAGCTTGGTTTTTACTGTGAGTTTACAGTATTGGAAAACAAAAATAGTATTGACAAACACGAGTCTATATCGTGATTAGAATAAATAATTTAGGAATAAAATCCTTGAAATGAAAGTGAAACCAATCATGTTCTTCATTCAGTTAAATCCTTTTAGAATTATTCCTCACCGCATCTCAGAAAAGTCCGTGAAACTAAGCTTGATGCATTTTTATGAGCTGACGCAGGCATTCACTCTGTTGAATGAATCGCCTCAGAAATTGCGTCTGAATAGCGCTCCCTCCGTGGGCGTGGCCGCATTAGCAGATAATGAGCTGACTCGCAAACGACTGACATCTCTATTTTTTCAAACAGATTACAGATTTTTTTCAAACAGAGAATATTTGTTTTTGATTTAAAACCTGACATTTCAACGTTTCTTTAGACATATGTCTCATGTTTGTGTGATAAGTATTCACTAAGTTACACTTCATTTTCTGAGGGAGTATCAGATTGGACTTCATTCATGTTAGTTTTATTTATTTTGCAAAAAGCACAACATTTAGTTTTTACTGTGTACACAAATAAAAGAAGATATTCTATAGTTTCAATTGATATTGTCTCTATGACAAAAAAATGACAGAGTATTTTAAGTTGATTTTGCTATGTGAAAAAAAAAATCCAGCAAAACACGCTGGCGCATTTCCCGACATTTTAGTGTTAAGTATGAAGTAGTTATGACAGCTATAAGTTTGAAGGTTTTAAGTTTGAAGTAGTTATAACAGCTTAAACTTTTAAGTTTGAAAGTTTTAAGTTTATGTTTTAAGTCTGAAGTAGTTTTAACAGTTTTGTTTAAAAGGTTTAAAGGTACATGTATAGTCTCTAACTTTATTTGCTTCTATTTTAGAACACTTTAGATGATTATCTGATCAAAATTACAAAATTGGATGCGTTTCTGATTTGTTTAAATGCGCCACAAGCTTTAACTATGCAACTTTGCCGGCTAATGAATGCATAAAAGTGACCAGCTGAATATAAACTAATGCAAATGGATGGTAACAATTGTGACATTAAACATTTGGGTCATCTAATCAGCAAATTAATTACTTTATAATGATATGACAACATGTACTGTAGTATATACCGTTTCACTGTCAGTGTTTTAAACGTGCATCTGAAGTGTCATGTGTCAGTCTGACGGGTCAAAATAAACAGCACGAGGCATCAGTGATTTCGCCTCTAGAGGTCGCTCTCATACTGCATGATGACAGCACGTTTGGCTTGAAAGACATGAAGCTTTATTTCCACTCGTTTATACAGTCACTCCGAGATGATTCATGCTAAACCTTTTTAATATATTATAGTGCAATTTAGTAATAGGGCATTGTATTTATCATTATATTTACCCCTGGTTTCAGAGACAAGGCCTGTGATTGTCCTAGACTAAAATGCATGTTTGAGCTGTTTTAACTGAAAGCAACTTGCCTTGACATATCTTTAAATATGTCAGTGCCATTGTTTTGTCTCAAGATGCACACCGGTAATGTTTTTTTCTAAGGCACATTTAAAAGCTACTTAAATGTCCTAATTGAACCAAAGCCTAATCCTGGATTAATCTAAGCTCTGTCTGTGAAACCAGGCCTTAATGTATATTCAAATCAGTTTCTGCTAATAATCCTACATAATAACATACAGAAAGAAATCTATCATGTTAGTTGAGTTACTCGTGTCGGCAGTGTGAAGTAGACTCGCCCATCTTAACGATTTCAATATATCACTTATCCTGCCTGAAAAATAGTTTTTTTTATCATGATTCGAGCGTTTAGAAACAAAAATTATGAGACAGTTGTCAGATTTCATTGTTGATTTCAAATATGACATTTAATCGAAGCTTGGCAAACAGCTTTGGAGAATTTGATGTTTCCCCATTCAAAGAGATAGGAGCTGCACTTGAATGCCCGAGAGGCGTTTCAAAGATGGCCACTGAGTGAAATGACTTGTCTTAAAGGGACTTTGATAATAGTAAGATGGCTGTAATAGTAAAGCGCATCCATCCATCATAAAAGTAATCCATACGACTCCAGAGGGTTAATAAAGGCCTTCTGAAGAGAAGCGATGGGTTGTAAGAAAAAGGTCCATATTTAGAACTTTATAAACTATCAAATAATTCACTGGTAATGGCTGAACACAAGCTTAGTTCTAGTGGATGAGTGACCTCTGACCCAGTCTGTGACGTAGGATGTAGGAGTAGCGTAATCTTAGGTGAGAGTAAACGCCTCTCACGGTTCAAACTAAGAGCCGGGCAACAAACTCAAGCTCCTTCCACATTTCTCTTTAAAAATTCTCATTTTAGACTTCTAATTCATGACCGGTGTTTTGTTTTGCTCTATCCTCTTGTCATTGTGTCACGCATCAGGTCAGAGGTCACTTTTCCACTAGAGCTAGACTCACATATGGCCGTTACCAGAAGTCAGCGATTATATTTTATATTAGATTATATTACAAAAATGCATTGCTTTGCTTCTGAAGGCATTTATAAACCCTTTGGAGTCGTATGGATTATTTTTATGATGGATGGATGCATTTATTTTGGGCTTCAAAAGGTCAACCCCCATTCACTTCCATTATAAAGCTTGGAAGAGCCAGAATATTTTAAAAATATAACTCCGATTGTTTGTGTCTGAAAGAAGATAGTCATATACCTAGGATGGCTTGAGGGTGAGTAAATCATGGGGTAATTTTCATTTTTGGATGAACTAACCCTTTCATTACTCTCAGACCAAAACTCCTGGGTCCTAAAGTTAGGAGTAAAATGCTCAAATTTAAGCTTCAGATTTTAAGTGAATATGGCCCCTAGTCATTTGTACAGTCACATGATCAACGTCACCTCAATCATGCAGAATCAGAAACATTTCTATTGCATGGCATTACAGGTCTGTATCCCCTTCGCACAAGCATGATGGGATACTTCCCTTGCTGATGACTAAGAGCTCCCTATTAATTTCACAATGATCTGTAAATAAAAGACTCTTATTTGGGATTGGGACAGTGCGTGCGCTCATGCCATCAGCCATGGAAACGTCCCATCACGGTAGGTTATGGTTTTTCAATTGCACCACCAAATCGCTTTCAGCACTGCATTTCACATTCACAATGACAACCATTAGATCAAATAACATTTTACTTAAAATACAAAAAAAAAAAAAAATACAGACATACAAATAAAAGTGCTTGACATTTTAAAATCTCATCAACATACAACAGTAACAGACATCACATCATCATGGCTTCAGTCTGGCCCTCAGTTTCTCCAGCGTCTTCTGTAAAAGATAAAAGGTAATAATCTCATCATGTCTATATCCATACAACACAGAACTATTGTGTCGAATATTCGGGTGAATCTGAGGCAAATGTGAAGTTTGTGTTTGCTTGGTTTTAGCTGCAAATTCATGCATCAAATCTGAGGGAAGACATGCTGAAATCTGCAAAATTCCCATCAAGATGACTTTTTGAATTGAGGAAGGATCATTGAAACCCATGCGTTTCCTTTGGATGAGTCTCATGAATAATGAAAACATGTTTCACATTGAAATCCTAGTCACGTGACCAAGATCATCATGATGTGTTATGAATGAATGTGTGTTCTGGTCACGTGTCTCACCCTCTGGAAGTCTTTGGCTTTCTCCCGGTTCTTCGCGTACGATTCCTGACGGCTCCGGAACTCCTTCTGCCGTTTAACTTCCTCTAGCTGACTGTACAACCTGAAACCCAACAGGAAGTTCAGCCACAACACACACTTATGTTGATTAATTTTATAGCAAAGAATATTCAGGGCTTCAAATCTGAAGCACAGGCACTTTTGGCTGTTGAGATAGTGGAAAGTATTAAATGTGACCAGTGTTGGAATACATGCATGGGCTAATTTCAAGCTACAGGCAAAACTACTGAAAAATATCCCATCAGCCCATTTGCTCTGCTCAACATTAGACAACATACAAGCTACTGCATGATTGGCCAATAGTTCATTACAGAGGCTTCAGGATCCCGTACCTCTCAGTGCGCCGGTGCATCTCTGCCTCTTCCACGCGTCTCTGTGCGGCTGTGCAGATCCTGACCTCAGCAACACTTTTCAGTCCGTCCGCTGCCAGAGAAAGAATCACATGTTCAGACACAATCACCATCATTTCATTAGCACATGCTGCAGTGGGAAACACGTTACCCGTGTCTGATTTGAGGGCCGTGCGTCCTGTGGCTCTGGACACGTGTTGCTCGAGCCGTGTTGTTGAGTGTCTGGCTCTGATCTGTGCGGCCCTGAGCGCTGACCTCTGAGCCAGACCCTCCCGCCGCTGCCGTTGAGCAGGTGAGCACTGAAACTCCAGCAGCATCACTGCAACACAAACACACACGCTATAAACATGGTCACACACTCATGAAGAGTTCACGGCCAACAGGTTCACCAACCGGCATGAGGGAACGATGGCTCTGGATCCTCTGATTGGCTGTTGTCTTCCACCGTACGGCTCGGCGTTTTGCCCTGCCACAGACAGGATTTGTTAGGTTTGAATCTTAGGTGCTCCTGCATGCCCACATTTATCTGTGCCTCACCTCACTGTGGTCAGATCTGACTTCCTGTGGCTCACTTCCTGAGTCTTCAGTGAGGTCAGGATCCTGTAGTGTTGACTCTGGCAGGCTGATGAATGAGATGGTGGACTCCTCAAGAATGCCCTTCACGTCACCCGCCGCCTGACAAGAGCGAGAGGAGTTTACAGACGGCAGACACCGTTATCTGAATGTCCTAAATGATGCTTCTGCGTGCGACACACAAACTCTTGTGAATAAGCTCAAGTAAACCAGCATGAGTGACTGGAGAGGGTTGTTAGGGTTGTTGTCAAAGATACCGATATTTCGGTATGGATTCGATACTGAAATATCTGAAACTGTTCTCCTTTTCTGCAGTATCGATAAACTGACACCAACTTTTAGTAATTCCCGCAGGAATATAAAGCGGCCTCTCAAACAGCTCACGACTACCAAATTAACTTTAAGCACGAAAAAGGTCAAATGCATGCAAAATTGTGTCGAAATGCCGTCTTGCTGAGTATTCAGGTAAAATAGTCAGTTTGTGAATGTAAATAGTTGAGAAAATGCATGTTGCATTGGATCCGTGCATAAGCTCTTAAAGTGACAGCAGCCTAATAAACCTGCTGCTGTCTGTCATGTTCATCTAAAAACAATCACTCTCTGCTCTTGACTGAATAACTTTAAAGGATTAGTTCACTTTCAAATGAAAATTACCCCATGATTTACTCTCAAGCCATCCTAGGTGTATATGACTTTCTGATGAACACAATCTGAGTTATATTAATAAATATCCTGACGCATCCGAGCTTTATAATGGTAGTGAACAGGGTTCACGAGTATGAGCTGAAGACAGTGCATTCATCCATCATAAACATACTCCACACAGCTCTGGGGGGTTAATAAAGGCCTTCTGAAGAGAAGTGATGCGTTTGTGTAAAGAAAAAAAGAAAAGAAAAAAAAGGTTATGAAGTAAGATCTTGTTAATCCTGTTCACTGCCATAATAAATCTCGGATGCGTCAGGATATTTATATTTCTCCGATTGTGTAAATTAGAAATAAAGTCATATACACCTAGGACAGCTTGAGGGGGAGTAAAGCTTGGGCTAATTTTCATTCGAAAGTGAACATTGAAAATAATGCTGTATGAACCATCTGTTAAATATGATTTGAGACTCAAATTTCCAAACCTCTGTAGATTTTCAGATTTATATTTGGTATATAGTACAATCATCTGTAAATATTGTTTTCATTGATTTTTTTTTCTTAAAGTGACAATATATAGAGCACCTAAAATAAAATATATACATAGACTTTTGCATGCACACAAGAAACTGTGTGTCCGAGAAACTATTCACATTTTTTTTTCTCCGTTTACGCATTACAATTTGTAGTTTTACATATATTAAAACCTATTTCCTTTGTGTGTCACTGCCATCTTATTATGAAGAAAACAAGAGCATTTGATGCACATGAATAAATAGAGATCTATTTGCTCAAAATTTGGCCTTTGTTAGGGTAGTACATCATATTTCAAGGCCTAGGTCTGCTTTAACGCATACTCCGTGACGGCCAAGAAACCACTCTGCGAAATGGGCTGATGGCTCAATATGGCTGTGTACACTATCCTATATGCTAAGTTTAATGGTTTTTTCATGCACAAAATTGTGTTTTTTTTTTTTGTTTTGTTTTTTGCAAAGGTCCTTTTCAAGGCTCAGTAATACAGTTCTAGGAATATCGTGAGAGGAAACCCAAAACGCTTATAACCTGCATTTTTGCATAATGAAAAAGTGCACCTTGAACTCATTCAGTCATGTTTGACAATCACTAAAGAATCACTGCCCTGAAAACACACTTCTTGTATGATACATTTGTTAAATTCTTAAATTTTCTATTACAGAAAACAAAATAGCGGCAATAGTCTGGAATGCAAGTGTTTTTCCATACTCTGCTTTTTTTTTTTCTCCCCTTCTCCTTTCTCTTTTCTCAGACCAAATCAAATCCCATACGGTTTTAAAACTGTGTAGGAAGCCTGAGGGAGAACTAATGTACACACTATATTGTCAACAGAATGTGGACGATCCCTTCTAATTAATGGGGCTGATCCAGCAATTTGGATACCCAAAACTGACAATGCTGTCATTTACTCACATCTGTTCATATTCACAAATAAAGATTTTTAAATTAAACCCGAGACATTTCTTTCCCTCCATTGAAAATCTGTTCACCCAAAACTCTGACGCTTCAAAACGTTCATAAAGAGATCGTAAAACTAATCCATACAAATAGAGTGGTTGAGTCTTCTGATGAGACATGATCACTTTACATGTTTTAATTTAGGCATTTTTTCCTCATATAAACACTGAGAACATGCATAGAGCTCATCAAATAAGGTTAACGGAAGATCAATCGTATTTGCTTGATGCATGAGAATGAACTACACTGCTCTTGCTTATTCAGTGTATTACATCTGAAGCATTTTGAAGAGTCAATGTTTTGGTGAAAGACCTCTGTAGTGATTTTTTTGTGTGAATGAAGCCTTTAATGCTGCACTCTGCAAAGACAGTGCTGAGATTTGTGCTTTAAATTTTGTTGCAGTCTATTGATCTGCCATTACCTTAGCAGGCATATTAAAAATCATTTAAAAAGTTTAAAATCAACTTGTGTTCCTAGTTGGATGAGCCGATTCTTTCGTTGAACTGAAAGAATTAAGCACAGAGCTGTACGGTGAGGTGTTTCTGTAGACTCTACCTGTGCCCTTTCCAGAAGCTCGCTCAGCACGTTTTCCTCCACAGCTGACTGGTGCTGTGGCATTGCTGAGGTCACTTCCTGTGTGGGTAACTGGACTGTGGGTGTAAGGCTTTCTTCCTGTAGACAGGTCTTGAGAGGGGAGCGTGGCATGCGGCTAACGTCCATGACAGTGGGATCTGCCACTACATCCGTCTCACAGAGGGACTCGTGGGTAAGAGAGAGCTGCTCCATGGATATCTGCAGGTCAGCCGGAGACTGAATCGGCGTGTCTGTGCGCAGGTGCTGCAGGGATGGAAGGGATTGGTCTGATGACTCCAGCCAGTCAGAGGCATCGTCGACGCTTGCATCTGTGCCACACTTTTCTGCTTCCAGCGGGACGCAAAGAGCTGTTGAACAGTCCACGCTCTCATTGTTCGTGACATCAGAGGGCAGAGGAAGAAACAAATCTGAGGCATCGTCTAGGGACAGAAAATAACGTACATCAGCTGCACCGAACACTGGAACTAACCAACTAAACCACTCCAGCAAGGCAGCAGAATATTCATATTTCATGTCTTTGGTTTTGCACAAGTGATATGCTGCATCAAAAAAAAAATTGTTTTTGCAGAATAAAGACAACTATGGAGTGGTTACAAAGTTATTATGATATTACAATACTATCATCACTAGTCATGCACCAAAATTAACTTTTTACCAAAACACAGAAATTAAAGATCTCAATAAGCATTTAGATGGTGACCAATTAAAAATGATATCTGAATACACCATGAAAACATTAAATTTTGAAGAGGTTAAGTAAAGGTAATGAATATGTAATACACTGCATACATTTATGTTCAAAAGTTTGGGATCGCTAAGATTTTTTAATGTTTTTAAAATAAGTCTCTTTTGCTCACCAAGTCTTCATTTATTTGATCCAAATGACAGTGAAACAGTAATATTGTGAAATATTATTACAATGTAAAAACTTTTCTATGTGAATATATTTTAAAATGTAATTTATATCCAGTGATTCAAAGCTGAATTTTCAGCATCATTACTCCAGTCTTCAGTGTCACATGATCCTTCAGAAATCATTCTAATATGATTTGCTGCTCAAGAAACATTTCTGATTATTATTAATGTTCCAGATTCTTTAATGAATAGAAATTTCAAAATAACAGCATTTATCTGAAATATAAAGCTTTTGTAACATTATAAATGTCTTTACTGTCACTTTTAATCAATTTAATGCATCCTTGCAGAACAAAAGTATTAATTTCTTTGAAAAGGGGAAAAAAACAAAAAAAAAAAAACAACCGTTTTCAACATTGATAATCAGAAATGTTTCTTGAGCAGCAAATCATCATATCAGAATGATTTCTGAAAGATCATGTGACACTGAAGACTGGAGTAATGATGCTGAAAATTCAGCTTTGAATTTTGAAAGTTTTTGAAACAGTTTTTTAAACACCGATTGATGGATTAAACGAGACGTGATTCATTTCAGTGAGTTGTGCTGGTTCTTTCAATATGTTAATTCATGTATATTAGGTGATGTAACTAGTAGTGAAGCGGAAGAGCGCTACAGTGATCTGTCATCACACACTAGAAATAAATCACATTTATTGACTGAATTTGAAAGTTAATTTAATTTTAATTCAAAGCAAAAACCTCACTGTGATTATTGGATGGGAGGCATGCAACATAAGGTTTAGTTAAGTTTTATTCACCAAGCAGAAAACCGCTTAGTCATTTTAATTAACCAAGATCTTTTAGTCTAACAATTTAAATCTAGAAATCAATGCTGTCAGCACAGCCCTAGCGTCCACATCGCCGACCTGTAGATATGCTAAAAATAGACATGCTAATTAAACGTCACTATTTCAGTCAATGATTTTGTCCTTCAAAACTGTTCTGACCAAAATCAAATGAATTTTCTGTGCATTCCTAGTCATGACTGTTGGTTAGATGAACAGAAAGCAGCAGAAGAACTGTATGAGTAACTATCAATATAGTACAGCCTTAAAGCACTGTGAAGCATTTGAATTATTTCTATTTAAAAGCAGCAGCAGGAGTACTTATGGAATATCTTCAGCGCTGCCTTGCAGGAACTGTTATAAGCGTTTTTCTTTCATTTACCGTGTGGGGCGTCAGTAAAGGCACTCCTGTCCTCGTCTGGGTGCCGTAAGGCAGGTGAAAGCAACGACCTGATCTCAGACGGCCGGTCCAGACTGGAGCGCAGCGCTGGGACTGCAGCTGAAACAACACAATGACAGTCAGTCAGAGCAATGAAACACACTGTCAGTGACACACACCAAAGCCTCACAACATTACCTGTGCTCTGAGGCACTTCCTGCAGTCCACCGGTGAGGGCGCTGCTCTGATCAAACACCTGAGATGAACCGATATCTGACGCTCTGCCAATCAACTGGCTCAAAACAGACTGGCCCCCGTCAAACCGCTCACGAGATGCCGAATGATCTTGGAGCTCAGCACTTGAATGAGAGTCTGAATAGTTAGAGACGTGACCAGCCCCGTTCATCAAGGACTGCAACGACTCATTTGTGAAGTGGCTAGAATCAGAAGCTCGGTCCTGGTCAGTACACGGCGAGGATGACAGACGCGACGGTTCAGATGGTGCGCTGCTGTGGGCCTGTTCACTGTGTCTGAGCGATAACTGATCAGACAGGCGCTCAAGGATTCGGTTCACGGTCTCGCTCCAGCCCTGAAATGATCACGCCGGGATATTAGCATGGCAAGAGAGTCAGGAGAATTGAAATGACAAACATGCATATGTGGCACCTGTGCTCTACTGCTCTGATCATCTCTCACTGCATTTCTAGATGAAGATGAGGAAGAAGAGGAGTCGATGTCTGGATGGGGCTGTAGCGGCAGGAAAGCATCTAAAAACAAAACCATCTCAGAATAAGACACTTAAGTGTGTGAGAAATGCAGTAACAAAATCCACATTGAAATGCTAATAAAGAAACTGCATTAATTAACTTACATTTTACATCAATGCAATTCAGAATATGGCTGCATAATTAGGACATAATAATTGATTATTTCCCTTGGTATTGACCTTACAGCAGCAGTTAGTAATAATAATGGCTTTTCAAAGGGCGGGTTCTGTCTACGTCTGTCAAACAAAACAGTGCGAGTCGCTCGCCGACTGATGCACAGAAGGGTTTCATGAATGACTTCAAATACAGTTTATTATGCAGCAAAAATATAATGGTATAACAGCAATATCACACGAGTAGCCATGCTGATATACAGTCATATCACATGACTACGAGTGTGATATTGCATTTATACAACAGTTTGATGGCACGAGTGTATAAATAAGATACAGACTGTCTTTAAAAACCCTCTTTTGTGAGGAACTACTTCCTTCTGCCAAACTAAACAAGTGTATTACTGACATCTGATATAGCATTTATTCTTAAGGTCAATGTCCATAATATTATATCCATTATAAAAAAAAATAAAAAGCTGTTTGAATGTCTGCTGAGGAAAGCAATATCTTTGTCCTTTTAAAAGATTTCCCATGACAGCACTAAAACAACTTGTTTCTTTACAACCAGTCACTGATATAGACGGTCTTTGCCACCATTTAATGGTGTAAAATAAGATTCACTTAAGTCGAAAAAAACAATCATAAGACCTTTTTCAATACCAAATTAAATTAATTTAATTAATTAATTTAATAATTAAAAAAAATAATATTATTGAACAATATTTAAAATTAACAATAATAGCCATTAAAGACGACAATAGCAATAGTCAAATGTCTAAAAGCAGTGCTCTATATTTAGGCTATATTTAACTTAAATCCTGTACTAAAGTTATGAAACTTAATTTTCCCCTTTACCCAAATCATTTTGATTTGATCTGGAAGACACAATAGATTAATAAGACCAAAGACTGCCCGATTGATATACCAAATAAATGTCAATTAACAGAATTTACATTAAATTACTATTTGTGAGTGGCAACTGTATGTCATACTCTTTAAATTAAAGCCCACTTTAGTAAGTGACTCACACAAAAACCATAATTCAGCTGATTTACTCCCACTTTTAAACAGTTTGTCACTCCTCAAACTTGTGTGTATGTAGCTGCTGGTCCTCTCAGAATAACAAGACTCATTCAAATTGTGAATGGATTATATACAGAAAGCGAGAGAAGAGCGCTCTTTATATTCACTGGAGCTGTCAAGCTCTTCATTTCAGCATGAGCTCACAAACACACTGCACAATGAACCTCTTGTTCACACTGTGTCACTCGGCTGGTTTAATGAGAGGATTCGTGAAAGTGCAGAACTCTTTATTCTGTGCAGAGACCCATATAAACACCTGCGTTCATGTAATCTTTGATGCCGTGGGAGTGAATATAAAACTCTTTTCCCCAAGTAGGTAACTGCGACAGCTGTAATTATGATCATTTTTAATTATTAATTGCAAGTAAGATGACGTGATTATTTCAAATCAACCAGTCTGTAAGTCAACTGGAGCTCAGAGGAAAAGAGCTGACCTGAGATCTGAGCTGCGTCTCCATCATGTGCTCGTGCCTCCTCATGAAGCACACTGGACCAGGACTGACACTCAGAGTTCACTGCACCTGCACAGAGAAGATGTGAGCGTGTACGTGTGTGTACGTGTGTGTACGTGTGTGTACGTGTGTGTACGTGTGTGTACGTGTGTGTACGTGTGTGTACGTGTGTGTACGTGTGTGTACGTGTGTGTACAGCACATCTACATGCACCATATTTATGAGGTTTACCTGCGTGAACTCCTGCATGTCTCAGTGAAGCGTTCAGCTCTTTGCTGTATTTGTCAATGATCTGCTGTACAGAACCGCTCATCTCATGTGACCGGTCGGCGGGTGAAAGGCCGTACTCATCAGGATCAATACAGAGATGAGAATCTGAGAAACAGTTTCAGAAGCGAGATTCAGAGGCAGCTCTCTTCTGACGGATAATGACCCTCATACAGGATGGATTTTAAAACTCATATTGACTAAGGATGGGCACAAGTATTTGAACATGATGATCGATCATGAAAACGATATATATATAGTCACATTTTTCTGTAATTAATCATGATTAATCACACCTAACATTCAAGTTTAAAGGTGCCCTAGAATCAAAAATTTAATTTACCTCGGCATAGTTGAATAACAAGAGTTGGAAATGACATACAGTGAGTCTCAAACTCCATTGTTTCCTCCTTATATAAATATCATTTGTTTAAAAGACCTCCGAAGAACAGGCGAATCTCAACATAACACCGACCATTACGTAACAGTCGGGATCATTAATATGTACGCCCCCAATATTTGCATATGCCAGCTCATGTTCAAGGCATTACACAAGGGCAGCCAGTATTAGCGTCTGGATCTGTGCACAGCTGAATCATCAGACTAGATAAGCAAGCAAGAACAATAGCGAAAAATGGCAGATGGAGCGATAATAACTGACATGATCCATGATATCATGATATTTTTAGTGATATTTGTAAATTGTCTTTCTAAATGTTTCGTTAACATGTTGCTAATGTACTGTTAAATGTGGTTAAAGTTACCATTGTTTCTTACTGTATTCATGGAGACAAGAGCCGTCGCATTATTAAACACTTGCAGTCTGTATAATTCATAAACACAACTTCATTCTTTATAAATCTCTCCAACAGTGTGTAATGTTAGCTTTAGCCACAGAGCACAGCCTCAAACTCATTCAGAATCAAATGTAAACATCCAAATAAATACTGTACTTACAGGAATCAATGCATGCATGATGAACATCTTGTAAAGATCCATTTGAGGGTGATTTTAGCTGTGTGAACTTTGTTTATGCACTGTATAATAGTCGAGAGCTCGGGAGGGCAGGGAGCGTGAGCATTTAAAGGGGCCGCAGCCTGAATCAGCGCATAGTTAATGATGTCCCAAGATAGGCAGTTAAAAAAAAATTAATTAAAAAAAATCTATGGGGTATTTTGAGCTGAAACTTCACAGACACATTCAGGGGACACCTTAGACTTATATTACATCTTTTGAAAACATGTTCTACAGCACCTTTAATATATTTTTATACTGAAATAATTTCACATTTAATTTCCAAATTAACACAGAAACAAGAGTGCATTTTAAATATTTGATCTAACAGGTAGGAAATGGAATCAAAGCAGTTATCAAACACTTCAGTCTTCACTGCATAATTTAGATTAATATATATATATATATATATATATATATATATATATATATATATATATATATATATATATATATATATATATATATATATATATATATATATATATATATATATATATATATATATATAAGCTACAAAAGTTATTCAGTTAAGATCAATGAGTGACTTTTCTTCCTTTTATTTTGTTCTTTGATTAACATTAATGACACAGACAGCAGCTGGTTTATTAGGCTGTTGTCACTTTAAGAGTTGACACACATGATGAGGATCTGCATCGTGTTTTCTCACAACTCTGTGATCATTTAATACTTTATCCTCATAAGCACAGTCTTAAATGAGTTACAACAAAACAGACATTTGGGCATACTTGTCTGAACAGCCATATCGGAATTCATGTGACTTTTACATCACTCCAGATCAGGGGTGTCCAATCCTGCTCCTAGAGGCCCAGTGTCCTGCAGAGTTTAGCTCCAACCCTATTTAAACACACCTGAACCAGTTAATCAAGGTCTTACTATAGGCTAGAAACTTCCAGGCAAGTGTGTTGCAGGACAGTGGCCCTCCAGGACTGAGTTTAGACACCCAACAATCATCAATTCTGTGCTGACGGACGTCCAAAGATTTTACATACCGATAGTTATTTGAATATTGAAGACCGCAGTGAAGTTAGTCAGTGGAGAAAGTGCTTCAGTTTACAGCGTTCATTCACTTTTCATCTCGCGTAGAAGTATCTTTTTAAAAAATACTGATGCATAAAGTAGTGCTATTTTCCTAACAATGTTAATTAAAATCGTATTAATTGTTGCCATGACACACATGCCCCGCCCTTGAGTACTCATTTTTCAGACCTATCGAGTAGAACAAACTGTGCTTGTGAATGTAACTGATCAAACACACCTGGTTCATGGTCACTAGTGAAGTAGCTTCCTGTTGAGATGGTAGTAGATGAGAGATAGTCTGGATCAACAGATGGACAACCAGCACTAAACCGCTAGCAAACAAAGAGAGAATAGTTTAACAGAGTGTAATTCAACAAACACACACTGATCATCATCAGCTCGTCGTCTGAGCTCAGTTCAAGTGTAGAGACCTTCATTAACATACATGAAAAAGTCACATGTACTTCAGGTACAAAACACTTTCATCATTGCTCAAACACACACGTGCGCGCGCACACACACACACACACACTCACACACACACACACAGACACACACCCACTCACACAGCTTCTCGTAGCATAATCACTGGTGTGACGGCACGCTCAGATTTGGCTAGTTTTCATCACTGATCCATAAACTGTGGATCTCAGAATGAATCTCAAGCGTTAGCAGTCAGCAGTGGCGTCAGGTGTGTGATCTGCAGTGAGAGAGAGACAGTCTTACCTCCTCCTGCTGCTGATTCACGCTGGACGGACCTGAGAAGTCAACAGGACGAGAAGTGTTAAAGCAGAAACAACTATCTGAGGTACAACCAGGCAAAGAAACAAACAGCACTGTCTAACAAAATACTGGGATTTTTCTATAGATCACAATACACACGTTTGTTAATTAGACATGATTTATTTTTAGAATTCTGTTGGCCCTAGGTTGAGATCAACAAGCCTAATGCACATTTTAAATGTTTTTTGAACAGTTTTAAACAGCCATGTTCATCAGAATAATTAGGAGAGAACATTAAGTTCATCATTAGCTTTAACTGTGTGTCACACCTGTCCATCATGCATATTTTATTTGAATCAACATAGAATTTATTACACAAACTTTTAGGCTGCAACAGTCTTTTTTTTTTTTTTTTCAGAAGCTTCATCCGAATTGGTATTTAGATACATTTACAGAGCGTTTATTGCAGCTCAGAGGTGGCATGAATGCATTTACACTGCAATTAAAGCTGCATAAATAAAGCCATGAGATTAAAGGGTGTATATAAAAAAAAAAAATAAAAAAAAAAATATTGGATAATTCACCCAAAAATGACAATTCAGTCATTTACTCTTTCACCCTCCAAAAGTCTGGTTACCAACATTCTTCAAATGATCTTTCATGTTCCGCAAAAGAAAGTCATACAGGTTTGAAACAACTTGAGAGTGAGTAAATGACAGATTTTTTATTTTTGGGTGAACCATCCCTTTAAATTATTATAATTTTTTTTTTAAATGAAGTTATACTCTAAATATTAAACTCAGGGGCTGTTTACACAACACCGTTTCCAACTAAAAACAGAAAACTTTGCTTTTTGGTCATTCATTTACACGACAATGGCATTTGTGGCCTGAAAACACAAACTTTTGAAAAGCCGTTTCAAAGTGGAAGTTTTTAATCTCAGTGTAAACTGCAAAAACACGAATCTGTGGAAACGGTGACGACATGCATATTACGTGTTCAGTCCATCCACCTTATTTGTCAACGCAGAAATATGGTGTTTTCTGTGAATGTGTGAGACTCAATTAGCCGCTACAGGGGAATAATGAGTGCAGTAAACTGTAAAAATAAGGTGAATAGGCATGTGCGTTTGGCACGAGTGGTCTGTAAAAGAGTGCGTATGCACAGGCACGTAATCTTTCTTTACAAAATGACATCGCCAACCACTTGTCTGGCATGCGCAATACAGTGTTTATAGTCATTTTCACAGATCTGTGTGAACGGGGATAGTTTTGATAACATTGTCATCTGTACAAAGAAAAAAGTCTGTCTAAATGAGTAAGTCATTCATTCATTTGATTAACCGGCTGATTCATTCAGTAATGAAGTAAATGATTCTCTTTATGAATGGGCCGTTGAATCACTGGTTTCCCCGATTGATTCGTTCAAAACACAGATTCATTCAGAGATTAAACACCTGTGTGTTGCTCGGAGATGCACAACAGTTCAGCTCTGACTTTATAGGTAACATTTTCAATTGAGCAAAAACAGACAATAGTGTGTGTAAAATATAACACAATATTAACTTATTATTTATTGAACTGTTGTATAAATCAATATTGTATTTGCACTCATGCTGCCCTGATATCTTGAATTTTAGGAGCATATAACCACATTCTATAGGCTATATCAGTGAGTTGTTGCCGTGCATCATATTCATCATTAACTATCTGAAATGTAAGGGGTTACATTAATTTTTTTCCATAACTAAAATTAAAATGTTAAATCGACAGCACTGGTATAAATCTGTTCTTATTCTGACAGCAAAAGAATTAGTACTAGTAGTAGAAACATCTAACAACTAAAGGAACAGGGGTTAGAAATGGTCAAATCCACACAACAGATACACTTTCTCTAACAAACACACAGTATTTTCCTGAACACCTGTCGCTCTGCTGAGACTTTGCAGTTGGTTTTATCAACATCTCAGAGCAGATTTCGTACCTCGTGAGGGAGTGGAGTCCTGCAGGAGCGTTTCTCTCCAGGACATGCGGCTGATTCTGCCCGTGACCTGTGACCTGTCGCTTGGGCTGTGACTGCCGTCAGAGGTGAGCGCGGGCAGAGACGCACTGCTGGACTCGCTCACATCAGCAGCAGACTGCAGCTCTGCAAGAGCCAAACACAGCACATGACGTCAGACACCTGCTGAATGATGATGTGCGAGATGTGCTGGAGCTCACGTCAGCTGGTGTACCTGTGTCCAGGCTGATGTTGACGGGAGTGTCCACTTCCTGTATAGCACTGAGTTCGTGCTGCTCCATCTGCCGTAAGAACGCCAAACGGGCGGGTGGACGAGACACTGGTGGCTTCACTCTCCCACGATTCACTGGGGCTGGATCATAAACACCGTCTACAAGATACATCCAACACCATTAGAGAGTGAGTGATGCAAACACATCAGGGGTGAAAAAGGTGAGAGATGTGGGGAATCTGTCTCATCTGGACTCAGTTTACCGTTTGAGAGGGTCAGTGTGGCTCCGTCCCGCTGGATGGGTGCTGCTGGGGGTCTGTTAGCCTCCTCAATGGCATTTAGCAGAGTGTTCAAAATCATCTGATCCGCCTGAGCGCCACTAGAGTCAGACACTGAAGCCTACCAGAGGAACAGAGGTTCACTGTAAGGGTTAATCACATTTGTGTGTCTGGATCCATTATCACCATCCTCCTGTGGTTCACTGGTCAGGTGATGTCTACCTGTACGTCTGCTGTGATCAGAGCCTGCAGGGCGTCTCGCTGTCTCCTCATGTGCCGTCTCACCGCCTCCTGCCTGTCTGCCTCCTCCTCCCTCTGGACTGGGCCGGCAGGACCGGAGGAAGGTCCGGTCACTGACCCAGTGATGTCAGCGGGCTGCGGCACTGCAGATGCAGCTTGATGCAGCCGGCTGCGCAGAAGCTCCAGAACCACAGCGGGAGGAGGAAGAGGAACATGGCCTTCCTGTCCATCCTGTGCACGGGCTTCCAGCAGTGGCCCTTCTGAGAGGACTGAGGGGCGGCTCGAATCAGACCCGACGGGTTTGGGTGGGCTGAAGAGAGCCTGCTGTGAAAACAGATGCAGTGAAGCGGGTGTATGATGAGGACGTTGGAGTGACTGTAGTCGAGCACTAACCTGTGTCTGAACAGGGCGAGCTGGAAACTGACTAGCAGGTGCATTTCCTGGATGGGCGGCACAAGCATCAGGGTTAAAAATGAGAGGAAGTGAAGCACGTGTCCCATCACCGACAGTCTCTGAGCTCACAGAAGGTTGCTGGAGTGTCGCTCGCGCTGCTGTTGTGCTGCCGATGCCGTATCGTAATTTAAGAGAGTGTTGATATTCCTGCAGTCGTCGACGTGCTTCCTCAACACTCTTCTTATGAAGCCTGTGGAAAAGAGCGCAAGCACAGCTTCACACATCTGCTTAATCACATGCGCTGCTGCTCTGTGTCTTGATCCAGTCTGACCTGTTCTGCTGCAAGAGTCTCTGCTGGTACTGATGGAGTCTCTGAGTGTGCAGGTCATCTGCGTCAACCTGCGCAGACACACACAATATTCATTAATATTCAATTTTATCCAGTGTTTCTTCTTTAAATAAACTTTTCCTGATAATTTACTCACCCCCATGTCATCCAAGATGTTCATGTCTTTCTTTCTTCAGTGGAAAAGAAATTAAGGTTTTTGATGAAAACATTCCAGGATTTTTCTCCTTATAGTGGACTTCACTGGCCTCCAAACGGTTGAAGGTCAAAATGTCAGTTTCAGTGCAGCTTCAAAGAGCTTTAAACGATACCAGACGAGGAATAAAAACACAACCGTTTATGCTTTATAAACACAAAATATCACCTTGAACATACTTCCGGTTTCTGCATTCTTCAAAACACTTATGGAAAAAAATGAAACTGCCGGCGCGTTGGTTCCATAAGTAGAATAGGAAAGGTGTAGGACATACAGAATAAGCTTTCTGAAGAATACGAAAGTGCGGTTTTGGCGGAAGCACTTTTTTCGAAAATGACCGATCGTTTCTCTAGATAAGACTCTTATTCCTCGTCTGGGATCATGTAGAGCTCTTTGAAGCTGCACTGAAACTGTAATTTTGACCTTCAGTCGTTTTGGAGGCCAGTGAAGTCCACTATATGGAGAAAAATCCTGGAATGTTTTCCTCAAAAACCTTCATTTCTTTTCAACTGAAGAAAGAAAGACATGAACATCTTGGATGACATGAGGGTGAGTAAATTATCAGGAAAAGTTTATTTGAAAGTGAACTAATCCTTTAAGGAAGTGTTCCTTTGAACAGACGCACCTCTGGAGGCGGCTCAGGAAGCTCTGCACTCTCCTGAATCACAGGACGCCTCCGAGCAGCTTCCTGCAGCGTCTCGCTCATCTGTTGAGTCTCTCTCAAGCGCTGCTCAAGCTCCCGCCGTTTCTGCTCCAGCTCCTCCAGCACAGCGAGCTGCTCCTGCTGCTGTCTCAACAGCAACTCCTCCTGGATGGGAAGTCAAACGCAAGATTGTTACAGTTGTACTTAAACCAGTACAAATTAAGGTAAAAAAGGCCTCTGAGGGCCTCAGTGTTACAGTTATTGTGAAGACCAAACTTTTAGTAGTTAGGCTAGATGCTCTGGAGTCTTCATTTAATGCTGGAAAATATTTTCTAGTGTGCCGCCATTATGCTATTCCTAATTTTTGTTTTGGACTAAGTTTTGTTTGGACGTTTTGAAGTTAGGGCTGTGACAGTGGTATGGCAAAGCTTTTTTGTATGTGAATGGCATTTTTTGTTAATATTACAACATGAGTAAAACACAAAGCTTTGTTTACAAATAATAATAATAATAATAATAAAAATAGATTAGCAATTAAATGTTACATAACCACAGAAACATTTGGATTTGTGCCCAATCAAGAGGTTTGTGAGCCCTAAAATGTGAGCCATTTGACTATTGTTTTGCAATCTGGTAACCCGATCTTCCACGAATTTAACAATTTAAACACTAAACATGAAATCTCGTTTCTTTTCCCAAATCACCCATTTTCGGGGATTATAAACCTTTCTTTCACTTTTAATTGCTATATTCGCACCTTTTACTGTGGTAAAACAGAAAAACTATTTGGCACAGTTTGTGCTTGTGAACCGATTCATTCAAATGGCTGATTCATTCAGGAACATAGCATTTGACCGTCTTAAAGAGTGACTCATCAATATTTTACGTCCATGTATTTATTAATCTGGTAATAATTGAGATCAGAGCATGAGGTGAATGATGACTGAGCTCAGTTCAAGTGTAGAGACCTCCATAAAGCAAGTGTGTTTCACAAGCATTTCAGGTACAGTAGTTTCACATCACAGCTCAGCATCTATACTGTAATGATGCATGTTTGTACGGGAACCGCATCATTTGTGCCAAACGTCACTTGTAAAGAACACAGACAGTGATATTTGAACTCACATGGGTTGCTCTCCTCTCGCTCACGGCAGATGCTGGCATCGGCTGGTCTCGTTCCTCTGGCGGCAGCAACGTTCCTGCCACTACAGCTTCATCACTTACATCAGCGCCTGCGCAGAGAGACCACAGGACAAATGAGCGGGTTGACTCTAAACTGATTATTATTATTAAAAAAAACACTGAAAAATAAATAAAATGATTATTTTACACAGAAAAAGGATCAGTTCAACCACAAATGAAGGAAATGTGCAGCGTGAGTAACAGGTAGAAAAATATAATATGCATCATTTCTGGTTTTTAGGCTGCCCTTAATAAATCGATCAAACTTTAGTCGACGAAAAGAGGCTTAGTTAACCAAATTGTAATTAGTTGGTTAATCTAAGGGAAAAATTAGACAGATCGTTAACACAGCTGGACCAGTGGACTAGGAAAACCTTTGGTCGTGGGCAGCCCTACTGGTTTTCCCTCATGTTATCCTCAATATTTAGCAACAGTCCCAGATGCAGTATTTTTGCTCTTCCTTACCACAGAAACTGCTTTTGCATCCATGTTAAACTTGCTTCACGTGTATAAGCAGTACATGTGCAGGTGGGGCAAAAGCTTGCAGTGTACAGTGTAAAATGTCCTTTAGACAACTACACATTATTTGAGGCTAAATTTTAGTTAGGATATTGATTTAGCAACTGTTGTTGCTAGAAAGAAAGTGTCATTCAGAATGTTTAGCCCTTTAATCCAGTATACAATTTAATAGTGGTATCATCCCTGTCATAACAGGTATTACTAAGAGCATCCTTAAAAGTATACATGTGTAAGTGACAAACAAAGCTGAGGCTTTACCGTCATCAGTGTGTGTCGGGCTGGGCGTCTGCTCCTCTGAACTGCCCTCTGGTGCTTTTTCCTGGCTGCTCAAAGATCCCGTTTCAACACTCAAGACTTCCACCTCAGCATCTCCCTCATGTGACGTCGGTGTCATAGCAGCGACTCGATGCCGAGCTCTTTGGCTCCTGATGCGGTCCAGCAGTCTCCTCAGAGCCCGCCTGCCAGGATCTGCCAAAACACAAGAGAGAATATCACTGCGGCCCCGTCACTGCAGATGACATATACTGCTCTCCAATTGGCTGCCCACCGGGTGCTTCAGTCACTGGGGTATCAGGCTCCTCCCCTTCAGGTGCACATTCAGGGTCAAGGGTCACATCCAGCTCCTCATCATGACTAGCAGCAGACAGAGGAGGAAGAGGTTCAGGAACCAGCTGCAGCACCAAGTCACCTTTGACCTCTGGAGAAGATCAAATGATGGAAAGCATTCAATATGCAGAAGAGATGCAACATCACATCCAGAGCACACAACACACAGGGTTCGAGTGATCATTCCTGTCTGGAGCGCACACACACACACACACACACACACACACACACACACACACACACACACACAGAAGTGAAAGCACATACTGCGCTCCTCCGTGTACACGTCCTGAAAGGCGATCTCAAGATCCCGCTGCTGCTCGTCCCGGAGCTCTTCCTGTCTGTAGAGAGGCTGAAAGATCTGCGCCGGCACACTGTTGACCGCCTGTCTGCGGCGGAGCAAATCAGCCTGCTGCAGTCGCTCCAACTCACAGAGCAGCCGCGCGCGATCCTGCAGACACACAGACGACAGAAACACAGATGTGACACTCGAGCACCCACAACACTCCGACCCGGCATCATGGGCCGCAGCTCTACCTGCGTGTTCTGCTCTCTCCGGAGCGCGTGGTTTCCTCGCAGTCGTGCCTTCTCCAGCTGTTCCTGCCGGTCACGAGCCTCCTCTCGCCACAGCTCTTCCAACCGCTGGAACTCCAGCGCTGCAGCTTGTTGAGCGCTCGGCTGTGCAGAAAACATCACAGCATTCATCAGTCAAGAACATTTCACCAGCTCCATGAGAAAAGCTCTACAAGTATTCGTTTTGTCTTGGAGGAAAATAGCAATTAGAAAATTGAGCTCCATCAGTTTCCGGGTCATAGGATGGAGGAGCGAGGAAACGAGGAGGGATATTGAGAAGTGCCCATAGATATGTTTACGTGTAATTTCTCAACCAGTGTTTCAACCGTGGAAAGTTCATCAATACATCAATAAAACAGCTTGAGAATAATATCTCATGTAGCATTACATTCACCTCAGGCAAGTCATTCAGTGTCCACAGCATGTTAGTTCACTCGAGAAATGAACTCTAGAGGAGCGTTTCACTAAATATATGCACTATGTTAGTAATGTCTTAAAGAAAATATAAGCTAACAGGCAAAGTAAATATAATTTAATATATGTTTAAATAAATTTATGAAAGCAATTTGACAAACTAAACGATCATATTTTTAAAAAAATAATTGTATAAGTTAATGCAAAATCTGCCTTATGTGCAATTTACATGTCTTTTTTTTCATTTATTTTTTATTTTGTGCGTTTATTATTGTATCTAAAAATAAATAGCAACTGAATTTAATAGTTTGGGCTCTATTGTTATTTGTAACCTGTATTATAGTAATCTGCAAGAAATTCCCTGTATATAGTTTACTGTATCATTAGATGAGATAATTTTTAATCCTTAAGAAAATGTTAATTATAATTGAATTTAATTTAAAGAGACAACTTGTTCAATAAACCATTGTTTAATAATTACAAAAAAAGCAATTTTGTTTAGTTTTCTCATACAGAAGCATGATGTTTGTGTGCCGTTACACCCCTAATGGACAGTGACAAAGTTTAACAAGATTTTCATTAAAACATTTTTAATCTATTTGGCTACAAAACTGTAGCAGTTTGATTCCTCTGATAGAGAGGGAAGAGTTTCATCTCATTTCAGAGCAAATAAATAACTATATTGAATAGAATAAAAAGATGATATATTTTTGCCTTCACATCAATCTTCAATGCATGTACCTGCTGCTCAGTGTGGGTCTCTCGGTCCACAGCGGTTTGTGGCATGTGACAGTGTGTGACAGAGAAGCGCTCTGCTGCTGCTGCTGACTTGAGCGGACGTGCCGTCGTCTTCTCAATGCTCTGAGACAGGAAACACATCACAATAATGACATCACATGCGCCAACAGCTCTCCAACACCTGACACTGACTGGGTCTGTACCTCCACTGGGTTTGGCGGAGGCGGCGGCAGACTGGCCACTCTCACGGCTCGCTTCTTTTCCTCTACGAGAGCTTTCCTTCGAGCTTCAATGTGCCTGTAGTCACAATCACATCAATTTCCACATGATCATGACACAAAACATATGAAAGGAAACAACAGTTTTCCATTTGAAGCCACTAGTGGCACGGATCACTTTTTAGGCAGTTTGTTTGCACACAACCCAGAGCTTGAGCGTGTACAGTAGTGTGTGCAGACCTGCAGCGCTGTTGCTCCTCATCATGTCTGCGGGCGCTGAGCTCTCGGAGCGCCTCCCGATGCCTCTCTTCCGCTCGCTCCTGCCTCTCCACACTCTTCTGAGCAAAAGCCTCCAAATCAGGTTCCTACAGACAGACAGGCAACAGTCATTAAAGGGATCGCTCACCCACAACTGAAGACTCGTCATCATTAACTCACGCTCATGCTATTCTGAACCTGTGAGGATACTTCGAGAAATGTCTAGCTGTTTATTTTAATGCATACAATGAAAATATAGTCCACACACAGAAGAAAGTTAGTCACACAGGTTTGGAGCGATACAAGGATGAGAAAATGACAATTATCATTTTTGTTTTCCCTTTAAAGTTGTGATGAAACGGAACTAATCAACATTTTCTTCCACATTGTGATGTGCATCCGAGCGTAACAGATTATGCAAAGAGAAAATATTCTTTTTGGTTCTGTGCATCGGTTGTTGATTGGATGTTGAGATGTGGGCGTGGCACCCTGAAGTGTATGCAGATGAGCGTGAGCTGGCAGGGGCAGGGCTTAAAGCACTAAATGACTGGAGAATCCTGCATGTGTCAATGGGAGATCCAGTTTTGACATTTTGATGAAACATTACAAGGTCCAAAAAAAACAAAAAACAAAAAGGGAGGAAATGTACACATGGATGAATTGTTCACAGTAAGATCTTTAACATGCATTTAGAAAACAGATGAAGAGGACTTTCACTACATGCTGAAGTAATCTTCCAGCCGTTCACTCACATTCTCCTGAGCGCTGCGGTGTCCGTGGCCGACAGACTTCAGGCTGTGCTGGTAGAGTCTGGATAAGGCCTGCAGTTTGTGCGTGTGCTGCTGCTGCCACTCGAGCTGCAGTGAGTCTGCCAGTATGTGCAGCTGCTGCTGTCTGCGCTCCTGCACCTGCCTGCGTACCTGCCGCGCGATGTAGCGCTCCTGCTCGCGCACCTGCCGCAATAAACACAAACACTGCATAAATACTACCAGTGGAGGCCAACATTTATACATAATGATACTTAAAATTAGCTGTAAATCTACACATGGTTTCAAAGCAGCTTTAATGAAAATCATGATGTTTAGGTAGGGCTGGGCGATATATCGCATGCGATTCTCACGCGCATTTCGTCAGTAAAGCCGGTTCCCTGATTACCGCTAAATCGCCATCACCTGCTTTCAAATGTAGCGCCTTTTAATAGACAAAGCCGTAGTTCACGGACAAGCCACGCAAAATCGCGTTCAGTATCGAAGATGAATCGACTTCAATAATGAACCCGATTTTGCGCGGCTTATCAGTGAACTACGGCTTTGTCTATTAAAAGGCGCTCCATTTGAAAGCAGAAATAAACTAAATAAAGTCACAATAAAAAATAAAGGTTATTAAGTGGCGAAAACAAGCTTCCATAGAAATGTTTAGAGAAAAACTGTATTTAAAAAGTTTAAATATAATAAAGATTAAGATAAATAAAAATGTTAAAATACAATTTCGATATAAAATAGTTTACATTAAATATTTATTACAAAATGAATACAATAAAACTAGATTAAGGTTCCATGAAAAAATAAACATTAAAATACATAAATTACAATACCATAAAATAAATAAATAATACACAGTACAGTACTATAGCGAGTAGGGGGAAAAATTAATAAACTAAATATCTCCAAATTAAATTTATATAGCGTTGAGTGAGTGTGTTACTGCGGGGAGTGAGTGTGTTTCAGCGTTGAGTGTGTGCGTGTGTGTGTCAGCGTTGAGTGAGAGTGCGTCAGCGTTGAGTGAGAGTGCGTTACAGCGGGGAGTGAGTGCGTTACAGCGGGGAGTGAGTGCGTTACAGCGGGGAGTGAGTGCGTTACAGCGGGGAGTGCGTTACAGCGGGGAGTGCGTTACAGCGGGGAGTGAGTGCGTTACAGCGGGGAGTGAGTGCGTTACAGCGGGGAGTGAGTGCGTTACAGCGGGGAGTGAGTGCGTTACAGCGGGGAGTGAGTGCGTTACAGCGGGGAGTGAGTGCGTTACAGCGGGGAGTGTGTTACAGCGGGGAGTGTTGCGTTTCAGCGGGGAGTGAGTGCGTTACAGCGGGGAGTGAGTGCGTTACAGCGGGGAGTGAGTGCGTTACAGCGGGGAGTGTGTGCGTTACAGCGGGGAGTGTGTGCGTTACAGGGGAGTGTGTGCGTTTCAGCGGGGAGTGTGTGTGTTTCAGCGGGGAGTGAGTGTGTGTTACAGCGTTGAGTGAGTGTGTTACAGCGTTGAGTGAGTGTGTTACAGCGTTGAGTGAGTGTGTTACAGCGTTGAGTGAGTGTGTGTTACAGAGTGTTACAGCGTTGAGACAGAGTGTTACAGCGTTGAGTCAGAGTGTTACAGCGTTGAGTCAGAGTGTTACAGCGTTGAGTGTGTGTTTCAGCGTTGAGTGAGAGTGTTACAGCATTGAGTGTGTTACAGCGGGGAGTGTGTGTGTTACAGCGTTGAGTGAGAGTGTTTCAGCGTTGAGTGAGTGTGTGTTACAGCGTTGAGTGAGTGTGTTACAGCGTTGAGTCAGAGTGTTACAGCGGGGAGTGTGTGTGTTTCAGCGGGGAGTGAGTGTGTGTTACAGCGTTGAGTGAGTGTGTGTTACAGCGTTGAGTGAGTGTGTGTTACAGCGTTGAGTGAGTGTGTTACAGCGTTGAGTCAGAGTGTTACAGCGTTGAGTCAGAGTGTTACAGCGTTGAGTGTGTGTTTCAGCGTTGAGTGAGTGTGTTTCAGCGTTGAGTGAGTGTGTTACAGCGTTGAGTGAGTGTGTTACAGCGTTGAGTCAGAGTGTTACAGCGTTGAGTCAGAGTGTTACAGCGTTGAGTCAGAGTGTTACAGCGTTGAGTGAGTGTGTTACAGCGTTGAGTGAGTGTGTTACAGCGTTGAGTGAGTGTGTTACAGCGTTGAGTCAGAGTGTTACAGCGTTGAGTGAGAGTGTTACAGCATTGAGTGTGTTACAGCGGGGAGTGTGTGTGTTACAGCGTTGAGTGAGTGTGTGTTACAGCGTTGAGTGAGTGTGTGTTACAGCGTTGAGTGAGTGTGTGTTACAGCGTTGAGTGAGTGTGTGTTACAGCGTTGAGTGAGTGTGTGTTACAGCGTTGAGTGAGTGTGTGTTACAGCGTTGAGTGAGTGTGTGTTACAGCGTTGAGTGAGTGTGTGTTACAGCGTTGAGTGAGTGTGTGTTACAGCGTTGAGTGAGTGTGTTACAGCGTTGAGTCAGAGTGTTACAGCATTGAGTCAGAGTGTTACAGCGTTGAGTCAGAGTGTTACAGCGTTGAGTGAGAGTGTTACAGCGTTGAGTGTGTGTGTTGCTTGCACAAAACTCTTGATCAGCACTCAAAATGTGTTTGTTCATTTAAACCGTTATGCGCAGAGAGCGTGAGGGTGAGAGAGAGTGAGGTCTGTGGTCTTGGCCATTAGTTGATTTACTTGTTTTCGTGTAGGTAATACATTGTCAAATATGTTTAAACTTAAATAGACTACCTATACAAGCAGTTATGTCTCTTTTTATTAATTTGTCCTGTTATTGACGTAATGCGCGTCATTGACAAAATGCGCAACCAGATGTTCGAATATTCATGTTTTTTTAGAGGGAATATTCGAACGTCATTTTTTAGCAATTTTGACAGCCCTAGTTACAGCGTTGAGTGAGAGTGTTTCAGCGTTGAGTGAGAGTGTTTCAGCGGGGAGTGTGTGTGTTACAGCGGTGAGTGTGTGTGTTTCAGCGTTGAGTCAGAGTGTTACAGCGTTGAGTGTGTAACAGCGGGGAGTGTGTGTGTTTCAGCGTTGAGTGAGAGTGTTACAGCGGGGAGTGAGAGTGTTACAGCGGGGAGTGAGTGTGTTTCAGCGGGGAGTGAGAGTGTTACAGCGTTTAGTGAGAGTGTTACAGCGGGGAGTGAGAGTGTTTCAGCGGGGAGTGAGTGTGTTACAGCGTTGAGTGAGTGTGTTTCAGCGTTGAGTGAGTGTGTTTCAGCGTTGAGTGAGAGTGTTACAGCGTTGAGTGAGAGTGTTACAGCGTTGAGTGAGAGTGTTACAGCGTTGAGTGTGTGTGTTACAGCGTTGAGTGTGTGTGTTACAGCGTTGAGTGTGTGTGTTACAGCGTTGAGTGTGTGTGTTTCAGCGTTGAGTGTGTGTGTTTCAGCGGTGAGTGTGTGTGTTTCAGCGGTGAGTGTGTGTGTTTCAGCGTGAGTGTGTGTGTTTCAGTGAGAGTGTTTCAGCGGGGAGTGAGTGTGTTTCAGCGGGGAGTGAGTGTGTTTCAGCGGGGAGTGAGTGTGTTTCAGCGGGGAGTGAGAGTGTTACAGCGGTGAGTGTGTGTGTTACAGCGGTGAGTGTGTGTGTTACAGCGGTGAGTGTGTGTGTTACAGCGTTGAGTGAGAGAGTTTCAGCGGTGAGTGCGTGTGTTTCAGCGGTGAGTGCGAGTGTTTCAGCGGGGAGTGAGTGTGTTTCAGCGGTGAGTGCGAGTGTTTCAGCGGTGAGTGCGAGTGTTTCAGCGGGGAGTGAGTGTGTTTCAGCGGTGAGTGAGTGTTACAGCATTGAGTGCGTGTGTTTCAGCGGTGAGTGCGAGTGTTTCAGCGGTCAGTGAGTGTGTTTCAGCGGTGTCGCTGCTCGACTC
Source organism: Megalobrama amblycephala (assembly GCF_018812025.1). Taxonomy (NCBI): domain Eukaryota; kingdom Metazoa; phylum Chordata; class Actinopteri; order Cypriniformes; family Xenocyprididae; genus Megalobrama; species Megalobrama amblycephala. The sequence goes on along the minus strand of NC_063059.1, from coordinate 2,117,989 downwards.
TGACCTGCTGCAGGCGCAGTTTCCTCCGGCTCTCCAGCTCCTCGCGCACCAGCTGCGCCTCCTCATTCGGACTGAGTCTCACGCGACTCGCGCTGCTCGACTTCCTCCTCATTTCACTCAGTTCAGCTCCTCACATACAGCACTTCTGCCAAACATCATCATACTTCACCGAAGGGTTTCACTGTCCGCGGACCACACGAGCACAGATTGACGAGAGACTTTTGTTTGATCTGCTCCATGTCAACAACAGACCCCAACGGCTGCTTCAGTCCTGCTGCTGCTGCGTCACTTCCTCTATTTAAACCTCCCGCGGAAGGGCTGGAATTATTTATTTTTTTGCAAAGCATACAAAAGCCATTGTTGTGTACAAAGGATATACAATTGCGAATACAAATTTTGAATAAAAAATAATAATTTCGTGCTATTTAAATTACAGGGGAAAATTTGGTTGAACTTTGACCTCCGCCAAGCCTCGCGAGATTTGAGCAACGGCTATCGTTCAGCAGTGGGATATTTTTCAAGCTGATGTGTGTATGTTTGCGGTGGCCCAGTAGAGACAACATAACTTAAAAAAACAAAACCAAACACACGTTAACTCTGTGGAATCAAGCCAGAACATAGAAGAGGGTAGGGGACTGAGATTCACCATTCGGAGCAGAAGGTGGCGGTATGCACAAGTAAGCTGGACGCCGACCGCCGTCAAACACGAAGAAGAAGCAGCAGTACGGCGCAGTGTCGCGGAGCTCGAGAACTACAACACAAACAAACGAAAAAAGACAGAAACAGATCACGTAGTGACTTAATTGATGTGAGTATGCTGCAGTTCATTTAATCTCTTACATGACTATATCTCTCCGCGTATCATCCGGCCGGTTCTGTGTGAGAGAGAGACAGTCGGTTCAGTGTCTCGAACCCTCCGTCAACAGACAGAGACCGCAGCTTCTGTGTTCATCCCGGGGTTTCACACTGGGGTCCGGGGACCCTCAGGGAGTGCAAGGGTCAGTGGAAAAGTGTAGAGAAAAGCAGTGTAAAATCTGCAAAATGTTCAAAAGTGTAGTACCCTTGATTCTTAAAGGATTAGTTCACTTCAGAATTCAAATTTCCTGATAATTTACTCACCCTCATGTCATCCAAGATGTTCATGTCTTTCTTTCTTCAGTTGAAAAGAAATGAGGGTTTTTGAGGAAAACATTCCAGGATTTTTCTCCATATAGTGGACTTCACTGGGGTTCAAATGGCTGAAGGTCCAAATGTCAGTTTCAGTGCAGCTTCAAAGAGCTCTACATGATCCCAGACGAGGAATAAGAGTCTTATCCAGAGAAACCATTGGCCATTTTCTAAAAAAAATAAAAATTATATACTTTTTAACCACAAATCCTCATCTTGCACTGCTCTGTGATGCTCCATGCATGATCAGATTTGACTAAAATAAATACATATATTAATAGATTTGATTGAAATAAAATATAACCGATATAAAGTCTATCAATACAGTAACAAAACGCAATGATATTATTTAATAGAAACTAACTATTTTACATATTTTTAATATGAATTTCTCCAGTTTTAATTGGGTTGTTATGCACTAGGGCTGCACGATATTGAAAAAACTGACATTGCGATATTTTGTTTTTCTGCAATATATATCGCGCTATGAAATCATTTCACCAGATTACTTGAATAGCTGTAGCCTATTTGGAAAGAATGAATAATTCTAGAGTGATTGGGGTGCTTTAAATTAAATAAATAGTGCTTTATATTTTTCAGGTAAGTATTCAGATACAGAAATTGAATAATCAAATGTAAAATAACTGTATAAACTGAATATAATTAATCTGTGTTAAAGCAGCAAAAGTGATTTTTCTCTTTATATTTTGTTTCATGATAACATTCATAACACAGAAAGCAGCAAGAATATTAGGCTGCTGTCACTTTAAGACCGAATGCGTGGATCCACACATCCGTTTTCTTTGCTTAAACAGACAGTGTGTGTGTGTGTGTGTGTGTGTGTCAGATCTCTCTGCAGAGCTGCAGCCGTCGTCATGATGTCGGGAGGTCCAGCGGTGCGGGTGAGCATCGAGTCGTCCTGCGAGCGGCAGGTGCAGGAGGTGTCTCTGGACGGTATGGAGACGTACGTCCCTCCGCTCTCCATGTCTCAGAACCTAGCCAAGCTGGCGCAGCGGATCGACTTCGGCCAGAGCTCGGATTCGGACGAGGAAGGGCTCGAGCGGGAGAGCCGGGAGCAGTGGAGCAAACCGGAGGCCGAGGAGGACGAGGGTATGTATGTTTGCGGACGTCACGTTGCGTCGTCGTGCTGGTTCACGACTCAAGCTCTGCTCTCTGCCGCAGGTATGGTGAAGTTCCAGCCGTCGCTGTGGCCGTGGGACTCGGTGCGTAATAACCTGCGCAGCGCTCTCACCGAGATGTGTGTGCTGCACGACGTCCTGAGCGTGCTCAAGGAGAAGAAGTACATGGCGCTCGACCCCGTGTCCCAGGATCCCTCTGTGGCAAAGGTACAGCAGGACTTCCTTCCCATGCTGTGTCCTGAGGTTCAGCTCTCTGTCTGGCTCTTCATCACATGTCCGCTGTGTTCAGACCCCGCAGGTTTTCCAGCTGATCAGTAAGAAGAAGTCCCTGGCCACGGCCGCCCAGCTGCTTCTGAAAGGAGCCGAGAAGCTGACCAAGTCTGTGGTGGAGAACCAGGAGCAGCGGCGACAGCGGGACTTCAACTCCGAACTGCTGCGTCTGCGATCGCAGTGGAAACTACGCAAAGTCGGCGACAAGATCCTGGGGGATCTCAGTTACCGCAGTGCCGGTAATGCAGTGATTTTATCAGTTAGAGGCTGTGTGATGACGACGTGTTTTTGTAAGTTAGCATCACTCTGGTTCCCTCCACAAAAACCCAATACGATTCTTCCATTGGCTTGTGGATTATCGCAGAAAATACGCTTTTTGACTAGCAAAAGCTTCTGAGTCGTACATGTTTTGATCATTGTGATAATCTTCACAGATGAACACAACGCTTTACAGAAGTAAAAAACTAAATATAGGCTATAAATGAACTACGTCATGATCACATGACTTCAACATCACCACCATTAATCTCATTCAGTCTTTATTTGAAAAGATTTTCCCTGAAAGTTTGAGTTATAATAGTTTGCAAGAGCGTGATTATAAACACAATGAGGCTGTGAAAGCAACTAGTTAGAAGATGAGTTTACCTGTTAGGCTGATGATGTTTAGTGTCCCGACAACAAGTCAGTAAGTAAAAGAGAAGTAAAAGCTTTAAGAAATGACAGAGGGTGAATGAATTGAGTGCTGTAGAATAAAATGTGAACATTTGTTGAGTTTGTGTTCACCACAGACTGCAACTCTTATTTTGCAACCTTTTTTTTTTCTGCAAGTGTGACTAAATTTAGTTAGCGGTGGCGCTGGTGCGATCACCACACTGAGCTGCTATTTCTGTTTCATATAAGAAACATCAAACGGCAAACGGAAGTAAAACGAAGCAACGCTACTCGTTTGAGCTGTGCAGAGCGGATCGTTATCAGCACTGAGCAATTATAGACAGCCCAGCGCGTGCCGATCTCGATCACGTGACACTGCTTACTACACACCACTGGGAGATCCAGAGAGAATCCGTTTGAATTTTCTGAAAAATTAATAACATCGCTGTGAGATCTAGTGGGAAGCATTCAAATTCAGCACAGGATTCTCTGCTTTAGACCACAGATATCCGATCAAATAGCGCTGATGTGGAAACCAGGAGAAACACTGTGCCACGAACAAGTTAAGGCTCTCCAGTCCACAAATCACCATGGATTTAATGTAGTAACGCTTACTGAAACTATGGTGTTGTGGCAGAAATACTCAAATGCTTTTACATTGTTCATTTTAGGGTTCATGAACACTTTTGAGAGTGAAATTCAAGCACTTTTTAAAGTGCTTCACACTTTTTCCAGCACTTAAAAACTCCAAATATTATCCAATTTTAATGTTATTTTTAATGTTATGATTTGTAAAACTAAAAGTTAAGATGAAGGAAAACTAACACTTCTAGTAGAGCTGCATGATTAACCGTAAAAAGATCACATTCTTGATTCAAACACCCACACGATCTTACTTTATTAAAGGATTAGTCCACTTTCAAATAAACTTTTCCTGATAATTTACTCTCCCCATGTCATCCAAGATGTTCATGTCTTTCTTTCGTCAGTCGAAAGGTTTTTGATGAAAACATTCCAGGATTATTCTTCTTCTAGTGGACTTCAGTGGCCTCCAGACGGTTGAAGGTCAAATGTCAGTTTCAGTGCAGCTTCAAAGAGCTTCAAACGATACTAGACAAGGAATAAGAGTCTTATCTAGAGAAACCATCTCTCATTTTCTAAAAAAATGTAAATGTATATGCTTTATAAAGACAAATGATTGTATAAACACGTGGTTCCGCTTTCCATATTCTTCAAAACGCTTACGCTGTATGTCCTACGTCTTCCCTATTCTACTTACGGAACGAACGCAGCGCCAGTTCCATTTTTTTCCCGTAAGTAGAATAGGGAAGGCGTAGGATGAAGCTGCACTGAAACTGTAATTTTGACCTTCAACCGTTTGGGCTCCAGTGAAGTCCACTATAAGGAGAAAAATCCTGGAATGTTTTCCTCAAAAACCTTCATTTCTTTTCGACTGAAGAAAGAAAGACATGAACATCTTGGATGACATGGGGGTGAGTAAATTATCAGGAAAATTTTATTTGAAAGTGAACTAATCCTTTAATAACAACAATTCGCCCATGTCTATTCTTAAACCTTTGACAAAATCATACCGGAGCGTTCAAATCTTTTGCCGTACTGCCGCGCTGATCCAGAGAGAGCAGTTTTGAATCACACAGTAGTTATTTCTGTTTCAAATATTCAAATTATCACAGAAGTATTGAGAGAAAGGTTTAAAGTTAGTATATAAACACTGATGGCTACAATAGTGATCAAAATAGAGCAAACTACATTTTAAATCTAACTTGGCGCTCAAATAACAGTTGTATCAGTTACATCTTATGCCACTAGGTGGCGACAAGTGACTTAAATGTGTTTTTCATTGAATATTTCAAAAGATTTGCTCAAAAACACTGATTCATTCAGTAATGAAACAAGTACATAGTGAGTCATTGAATCATTCATTCAAACCTTTTTTTACATATTCATTCTAATTAATCAAACATTTTAAATAGACTGCAGCAATTAATATTTTGTCAGGACTTTTAATAAATTACATGCTATTTTGTTTAGTTGTCTGTTCAGAATTGTGGGAGAATCGAGATCTCATTACAGCCTATAGTGTTCAATTTATTAAAATAAATAAAAATAAATTCTTCAGTATTTGTCATACGGTTATAAACAGCCTGTCCTCATAAATGTGAAGATTATGAAGATACGAGTGCTGAAGTGTTTAATATGTGATGTTTCAGGCTCTCTGTTCCCCCATCACGGCACGTTTGAGGTCATCAAGAACACAGACCTTGACCTGGATAAGAAAATCCCGATGATTATTGTCCTCTCAATGTGCAGATCCCCAGCGAACTGGAGGGATCAGCGTATATTAAGGTAAAATACAGGAATATCAGTGATGTAACTCACCTGACATCACAAGACAAATCATGTTTATCCGTGTCTTTCCCCAGGTGTCCATTCAGAAACAGTCTCCTGATATCGGAGACCTCGGCACCGTCAATCTCTTCAGGAGACAAGCCAAAACTAAACCTGGTAAACGCAGCTGCAGTGACTGCTGTCAAACAATACTTGCATTTGCTGGATGTTGAATGGATTTCTGTAAGACATTTTAAAGAATAATTTGGGTGACCATTGACTTCCATTTTATGGACAATTAAATAAGTAAACATTTTTGGGTGTTTCTGTAGGTTTCGATGAAAATTGGGGATAAAATTCTGTTTCAACTATTTGTTCGCCTCATTGCTCATGGACCTTTTGAATGGCATTTCAGAGCAAATGCCTGTTTTGTGTTGTTTTCTACTAGACGCAGATGCTCTGGGGTGTAAATGGTGGCTCTGGCCTCATGTCTGATGGTCTGTTTCCTCTCTCAGGTTCTCAGATGTGGCATTTAAGGCTCGAAGCTGCTCAAAATGTGCTGCTGTGTAAGGAGATTTTTGCTCAGCTCTCACGTGAAGCCGTTCAGATCAAATCACAGATTCCTCACATCGTCGTCAAGAACCAGATCATCTCGCAACCCTTTCCTGGTATTTACCTTTACAGTTATTCATTTAGCAGACGCTTTTGTCCAAAACCTCTTACAAATGAGCAAGAACAACATAACAAGCAATGCATATGTGATATGTGATTCTGTTCATGGACGTATTTAATACCTTAATTGAGTACTAATTAAATTAAAGTTCCATAAAGGCAAAATGTAAAAAATATTTTAAGACCAATCTAAAATAACTGCAAATGTCTGATATTATTATGATTATTATTTCTAGTGTAACTGTGGGTGTGTGTGTGTGTGCAGGTCTGCAGCTGTCCATCTCTCTCTGTCACTCCACTGGAGAAAAGAAAAGCCAGAGAGCATCACCGGACAAGAGCAAACCAGACGACCACCTGTATGTGTTAGAGCACAACCTCCACCAGCTCATACGAGAGGTACGCACACACACACACATCAGAGACAGGCTCTTGCGTCACTGAGTCTGAGAGATGTGTTTTCCTGTAGTTCCACAAGCAGACACTCAGTTCGGTGGTGATGCCGCATCCGGCCAGCGCTCCGTTCAGTCATAAACGCATGCGGTTGGCAGGACCTATGGCCTACGACAAAGCCGAGATCAGCTCACTACAGCAGAATGAAGGACTCCTGGAGAAAATCATCAAACAAGCCAAACACATCTTCCTGAGAAGCAGGTGCCCCATACATACACAAACATCTCACATAGAAGCAGCACTATATTCCCACAGTGCACATTCACACAGAAATGGACTGCACCTCCCTGTGTTTGTCTGATCAAGAATGTTTTTCTTAGTAAGGATAATCTAGTAATCATATATAGATATAGTGTAGTCACTAAAATGTCTTCAGTACACCATGGAAAGCGACATATAAACTGAGAAATTGGGTCAGAGAAGTTCTGCAAACTACAAAGAGAGAAGTAGGGGTATGCGAAATTTTTCTAACCCTATTAGATGTATGCATTATCTTTGTCTCATTTTTGCATTTAATCAATAAAATAAATTAGAAATATAGCTGCAAGCAGGAATTACGGGGCCAAGCACAAAGAAAGCACAATAAGTCATGCCAGCATGGCTGGGAGCATCAGACCAACTGCAACAATGAGCAATTCAAGGCATATTAAGATGATTATAGACAAAATGACTGAAAAACATAGTCACTAGTAAAGATTTAATGGTTTATCACTTTCAAACAATAGGTGGCGCTGTTGATGTGGTTTTGTCAGAGTGAGGTGACACATGCAAAGTTTGATGTCAACATGCCAAAGCATTGCAAACATACAGTCTGCGTTTTAGCATCATTTCTCAAATATGTTGCTGTAGTATATGAAAACGATTGCGTCTTTCGACACAAAGTCCATAACTTTATGTCGCCACAGTGTGAAGATGATGATGATTCAATTTGGGTGAAAATCATATGAATGATCTAGGAGGAGTTCGAAAAAGAAGGTTTTGAAAGAAAATCAAAATGGCGGACAGGACGTTTGGCCAAATATGGCAAAATTGGTATCTATGCTCTCAGGATGACCCAGGGAATCTATTAAGATCATTACAATAGGATAATTTAATCAAATGTTATTAGCATTTTTGTAAGTTTCATTATAACTTTTGACCACAAGGTGACGCAGCCCATAAACTTTTTGAGTATTGTCACAGCATTGTGCCGAAGACTGATACCAAGTTTCATAATGATATGCTAATGAGTTCGTAAAATATAGCATTTTACAACAAAATTCAAAATGGCCGACGCCCAAATTGGCTGATATGGCACGACTCCCTGAATCTAACAGACCACATTAATGATTTTTGGACAAACCCATCAGAAGTTTCAAGCATAATATATATATATTTTTTTGTATCTCCGGACCAGCAGGTGGTGCTGCAACGAAACGCAGCATGTAACCTCAGGTCATGCTTGTGATGACATGGACCAAGTTTGGTCTGAATATGATAAAGCTTTGCGGAGATGCAGCCTTGCGTCTATTTTCTCAATTGCTATGACAACGGTTTGACATAGTGACAAATTTACTATACCCTACCCTAACTTTCTGTAGGCATGGTCTAAAGATGATCTGGTTACAGCCTAGGAGGAATTCAAAAGTAGTTTTTTTGGAAAATTAAAAACGGCGGGAACATTTTTCATGAATTTTCATAACAGAAATTGAAAATAACGTCTGAATCAGTTGAAAAAAAGAATTTAATTTCTAGCCCTCACGGTTTAAAGGTTATTAGCATAAACGTGAGTGCAATATTGGACTGCTGGTGGCGCTAGAGGGATTGAGTTAGAGACTTCAAATTTGCTATGTTGACACTTCAGACTGGCCTCTATCTGTGTGCCAAATTTCACAACTTGCCTGCAAGCGGTTCTATGGGCTGCCATAGACTTCCAGAGCGGAAACGGAAGAAGAAGAATAAGAACGCCAATGATTACAATAGGTGCTTATGCACTTTTGGTGCTTGGCCCCTAATAATAGGACACAGTATCAATAAAATCAGGATAAAGTCAGCTCACGCATTGTTAAATGAACAATTACAGTATTATCGTAAGCGATACATATCAGTCACCCCTAGAGAACAGCATACGCTTCAGTCTGAAAAACAAAACAAAAAGTAACACTTAAAGATGCAGTGCATCCAAAATAGTATTTTTTTGTTTTTTATTTAGATATTCACAACTTCACATGAATTAATTTGTTGCAAGTCAAAAGGTTATTTTCATAACTTTCACCGACCATCAAGTGTGTGTATTGTAATGTTGATCAAAGGTTTTGTCCACTGAGAAGTCTCTCTCTGGCCTTTTTTTGCTCTCAGGACGGCGCGGACCATCGACAGTTTGGCCAGTCGTATAGAAGACCCTCAGATCCAGGCTCACTGGTCCAACATTAATGATGTGTATGAATCCAGCGTCAAAGTGCTCATCACCTCTCAAGGATACGAGCAGATCTGCAAGTATGACTAGATGACCTTGACACAAAAACACATGAGCGGCTGTTACAGTGAGAGTAGCTGAGAGTGCATCAAACAACCATGACAAAGGCTGAATTACACCACACAACTCTAACACAAACGTCGCACTTGGGTAAAATGTCCATGAGTGTCTATTAAAAAAACAACAGCACTTTTTGTCCACAAAAGCGTTATATCCATGAAATATTGATATATTGTCCATTGTTTGCATCACATTTCTTCTGAATGATCTGCTCTCGGTCATCGTTCTTCAAGAAATGATGCAACCTGAGCAGCGTTTATGTTATAAAACTGTATACGACATATACATTGAATTCTCGCAAACAAATGAGCCCGCGTCCAAGGTATAATTTTTCAAAATAGTGCAGCAGTTTTCGTTATAATATCCAAGCAGTGCTGTCGGAGTTTGTGGTGTCTTGAGAGGCATATTCTCCAGCCATTGTCATTGTAGTAAATCTGATGGGCAAAACTTTTAGCCAATGCCAAGACGATCCAACAACGTGTGCTTTGTTTATCTTCTGCATGTGTGCACACAGATGTATATCTGTCTTGACCATAAACCGCACAGCAAGCCATATTATTTGATAATTGTATGAAATAATCCCAAAAAATCATAAAGATGCCAAATTCAGCGGCTGGAATTAGCTGGTGACATGATGGCTCACAGACGGCAGCGGCAATCCACCTGTCACTCAAGTGACCACGCCCTTGATTATGCAGAACTTTAAGGTTTAATAAAATTTAAAAATTCACCCCCTTACAGTTTTCATGAAGAGCAAAATTAGCAGTATAGACCAAAACCACAATTTGTACCAGGCTGTAAACATGTTTTTTTCTGTTGTAAAGTTGGGCATTTTAACATGGGACTCAATGAGATTCTGCTCTCTTTTGGAGCCTGTCTCTAGTGGCCAGTCGATGAATTACAGTTTAAGTCACTGCCATATTGGTTTCACGAGAAACTGAGGGAGGTTGCCGCTTGGTTTTTCTTAATGAACGGTCTACTAACTCGCTCTTAAAGTCAGTCCTTTGCTGCCACCTACTGGCGTAACTATGTAGCCTGCACTGAATTAGTTGATAAATCCCAGTAGCCCCTCACTGCAGAAAACACAAGATCCAGGGGGCGGAGACGGGTAGGTTTAGGGATATGTAAAATGGGAGGAGTTGGATCTCCCCTGGATCTCATTTTCCGCAGTGCGGACCATCTCATAAATCTGCTTAATTAACATACATTATAAAATCAAATGTTATTTATTGAACAGTAATAGCCAATATAAACTTTGTATTTAATAAATATTATTAAATAAGTTGTATGTTGCGTCTTTTATATCTAATAATTTGAGTAAAAAAATCCTTAAAGAAACAATATTGCAAACAAGTCATCATATTGTAATTAATTACAATGAAATGCTTTACAAATGAAACTCCGTGTTTTCTTCTGTTATTACATCTTTTAATAAGAGTTGTGTAAGAAGTTTATGCCCTCTTTCTGTTAGCTCTTCTGTGCACTGAATATTTTAGGGCTTTCTTAATTTTCCCGTACTTACCATTGCATACTTTGCATGTGCTGCAGTTTATTTGTATCATTTTGTTTTATTAGTATAGTTTTTATTTGTCTATTTACCTTTTTAGATTAAAAAACAAAATGATAACAAAGATAAGTGAGATCTCTGATTATAGTCTTTGAAAACCGAAAAAGTGGAGCTTGAAAAGTCCTTGAATTGAATTTTACAGTTTCTGTACGAACCCTTTGTTCAGCAGTCAGTGGACCTTTATCATCTCCTCGTGTTCTCAGATCAATCCAGCTACAGCTGAACATCGGTGTGGAGCAGATCCGAGTGGTGCACCGGGACGGCCGCGTCATCACGCTCTCGCACCAGGAGCAGGAGCTGCAGGACTTCCTGCTGTCTCAGGTACTCGTGCTCATGCTTGTGAATGCAGACAAACGAGAGAAACCACTTCATGCGGTGCTAATGATCTGTGTGTGTTTGTGCAGATGTCGCAGCATCAGGTTCATGCTGTGCAGCAGCTGGCTAAAGTCATGGGCTGGCACGTGTTGAGTTTCAGTAATCACGTGGGCCTCGGCCCCATCGAGAGTATCGGGAACGCCTCCGCCATCACAGTCGCATCTCCCAATGGAGAATACGCCATTTCAGGTGCACAAACAAACACATCTACACATGCAGTGCTCTGGGTTCAGCGAGGTTCATGTAGACCCATAAACACAGTGTTCACAGTAATGCATGATGAAGCAAAATGATTTTAATACTAAACCGCACATCAAAGATGCATGTAAGCTCGTTTCTGCCATGGAATATTAATAAAGGTAACTGTGGCTTTTTATTTCACTTTTCTGAGAAAAACAGCAGTTCTGACTAATGTCTCACAATTCAAGACTTTGGAATATAACCCTGGAATATTCCTCTCACGCTTGAGTCTGGAGCTCACGTCTCATGTCTTGTCTGTCTGTAGTGCGCAACGGTCCCGAGAGCGGCTGTAAGGTGCTGGTTCAGTTCCCGCGCAGTCAAGCCAAAGAGCTGCCCAAGAGTGACGTGGTGCAGGACGCCAAGTGGACTCACCTGAGGGGTCCTTACAAGGAGGTGCACTGGGGGCGAATGGAGGGAAGAAACTTTGTTTACAAAATGGAGCTGCTAATGGCCGCACTGACACCGTGTCCCTAAAGCTCATGGCGTGCGTGTCGCCTCTTCTCTCTCTGTGTCTCACACTCCTTTGACACGTTGCTTTTCCCTGATTGCTCACGCTGTGATCTCATCTGTAAATGACTCCTGAAGTGCTCTTGAGCTTCAAGCATGGAGTTCACAAGACATTTTTCTAAGAAAAGTCCAACGATGGCCAAAACACACAAAACATAATAAAAATAAAACATTTGTACTTCCAGCTATGCATTTTTCTTTTGTTGTTAGAACAAGCAGAGGAAGACGATACTTGTGTACAAGGGAAAAAATAAAAGCAGACAAATAGAAGATCAAGCAAAACTCTGTTTAATGAGTACAATCAGTGCAGGAATTCAACATTATGCAAAGATGTTTATTTTAAAGCTTTAGGATCAAAAAGTTCAGACCTGTTTTGGCCAAAAACACTCAAAAATCTGAAAAAATCAGGGAATAATTTTTTAATATTAAATATATTTTTTGTGATTCTTTGCCCTAAATATGCCATTTGCTAGATATTACTATTTAGCAATCATTACATTTGAGTCAAGTTTATCATCTTTTGACATTTGTGCACTAAAAATTGAAGTTGAGTAAATCTGTTAACTGGTACCTGACACAAAGATGGAAATTTGCCCCAGCAATATCAAATAATTGTTAAAAACCCATATCCAGTTAAAACTCACACACACGCACAAATTTTCCACCAACAGGCACGACACATGTTTTACTGTATTTGTATTGTACACACACATATACATGCATGCATACATATTGTTTCCGGACTGGACTTCCAGGATCTGCCACACTGACTGAACAATCTTCTGGGACTTTAGAGGGAAATTCAATAGCTGATGTGAAGTTCTTCACTTAGCTCGTCCTCTCATCTCAAACACTTTAATGAGCGTCTCAGAGACCGATGGCTGTTTGTTTTCATCACAGTGGCTGTAGTTCAGTCGCGGTGTGCTCTGTGTACAATACAAATAGGTTCATTTCAATTACATTTAATATTAAAACTTACAGAAAATATGTAAACACCAAAATTGTTCAGACTGAAGATGGATAAACTTTCATATTCTGCTAAACACTCTTACTGATTGAACAGATTGTGTGATCCTTTTCTCTTCAGTCCTGTAAGTGTGTGTGATCTAATCCAATACCCCGAGACGTGAATGAAATAAAATAAACATGTGCGCTTAACTCATTGAGACACCTAGCATGTTACTATTAGTTCAGGGCATCTTATTTAAACATTTCTGTGGCGACTTGAGTCAGCATCAGGACTACAAGACATAGTCAACAAAGTACGAAACGTCATATTGAATGGGTAATCTCTTATCTCTTTGACAGTGGATCTCAACCTTTTTGGTCCCCCCGTTGTGCGCAATGACTGTTGAAAAGTTACGTCTTTTCAACAGTCATTAAACATCCGATTGTTTGCTGGGAGTACAATCCCAGCAAACATTCGGATGTTTAATGACTGTTGAATAGACGTCCCTCTGACACGTCCCGTCATGGTTGAAAAATAGTTCCCAAATTAAATGAAATGGACATCTTTAAAAAAAAAGAAATGTTTGCATGAGACATAAAACCTTCTGTTTTGGTATCAAAACATAGTTAGGCATGCACACACTGAATAAGACATTTACACATTTTTGTGTTGTACCTTTCCTCATTTATAAGCCACATAAATAAAAGATTCTGCTGCTGCATAAAAGTTACCTGGTAAGCATCTTCTTTGTCTCCAGACTTTTATGAAGTGGTAGAGTTTATTCAAGAGCCACATACACAGCATTAGAAATGCAGCCAGTGTTCCCAATACAATGACGAATACAACCAAGAACTGGATGTCCTCATACAGCACCTCTGAAACATACATGTAGCATTTGTTCAGTGCGAGAATAGGAAAGTTATATTAAAACGTTTTCGACATTTGTGTTTTATAGCAAAAACTCTCTAAAATATGTGCAAGCTGATACACCAAACTGCAGAGACCCAGTTTACTTGCACTGCAATATGTAATGTGTTACTCATTCAGTATAATAACAGTAATGTTATTTTCTGAATATTTTTTATATTTTCACATTACTTTTCTAATTATTTAATTTATTTACTTGTAAAAAACTATTGAACACTGGAATGGATAATCAGCATCTGATGTCAGAGACCACTGTCCAATGTAAAGGATATACTGGTGCAACCAGTGCTGCCAATTTAGATTAGATTAGATTTAGATTTAGCGACTTCCCCGCCCCTTTTGAGACTTTTTTTAAAAGGGACAAATCTAGCAACTTCTTGGACAAACCTTATCCAGATTCCGTGACTCACCCACTGATCTATATTTATATTAATATCAGTGGACTCACCAGTTTGACGCCATCAAGCAGCATTTAGTGACCAGTTTTAGCTACTTTCAGCTGAAAGCAATTGGCAACACTGGGTGCAACCGAAGGACAAATAACTTTAAAGCTACTCACCAGTTACAGTCAATACCAGACCCATATCTTTGCTGCTACCAGACATTTCTGTCACAGTGATGATGTAATAGCCGGAGTCTTGGAAACGTAAGTTGGATATGGTTAGAGAACCGTTGGGATGCGTTTGCACTCTTCCCTCGTACATTTGCGTAACATTTGCAGAGCCACCAAGGACCCAAGCTGCAATCCTTTGCTGCCTGTTTACGGAACTGAACATCCATCTGATTGTTGGAGTCCCAATGCATGTGATGTCCACGGAGAAAAGTGCACTTCCCTGAACTGGTGCAGTGACGGTGTTCCTTGGCACCTGAATGGTAATTGCCTGAGCTTTAGAAAGTAGACAGAGGATAAGTTTGACGTGCATTTAGGGGCGATGTTAAAATATTGTAAAATAATAATGTTTTATCAGTCAGTCCGTTTACATGCACACAAGATGCAAAAGCAGCACATTTCCATAGAGCATCAACTCTGTGAGTTAGTATGATGAGACTGACATTAGTTTCAGGACAGGAACTATTTGTCTGAGCAATGCAAGTGTAGGATTTGAGGGTGAACCAGACACAAATGAATCTTGCGGATGATTTGTTCAAACAGAATATTCCATAGAATTCTGAATCAACACTCGGGACCCTAAAACGGAGCTGGCTCATCTTCCATTTGGGACGCCATTCAGTCTAAGAACCCCCAGCTAAGTACTTTATGGCCATGCATGCTTCCTAGCTAAAGAAGAACATTGTCAACTTGGGGCAGTAAACCCAAGACTAATGTTCGAAAAGACAACACATTGTGACTCATAGCTTGAGCCCCATGAAGACAGTTTGTTTGATCCCCGAAACATAGATACAAAACAGACCTTCTTCTTTTGAGTGACCTCTGAGTGACAGAGTTGAAATCCACAGGAAAATCCCACAGAGACGCAGTTTTTATACAAACACGATTCCAAAAAAGTTGGGACACTGTACAAATTGTGAATAAAAAAGGAATGCAATAATTTACAAATCTCATAAACTTATATTTTATTCACACTAGAATATAGATAACATATCAAATGTTGAAAGTGAGACATTTTGAAATGTCATGCCAAATATTGGCTCATTTTGGATTTCATGAGAGCTACACATTCCAAAAAAGTTGGGACAGGAAGCAATAAGAGGCCGGAAAAAGTTAAATGTACATATAAGGAACAGCTGGAGGACCAATTTGCAACTTATTAGGTCAACTGACAACATGATTGGGTATAAAAAGAGCCTCTCAGAGTGGCAGTGTCTCTCAGAAGTTAAGATGGGCAGAGGATCACCAATTCCCCCAATGCTGCGGCGAAAAATAGTGGAGCAATATCAGAAAGGAGTTTCTCAGAGAAAAATTGCAAAGAGTTTGAAATTATCATCATCTACAGTGCATAATATCATCCAAAGATTCAGAGAATCTGGAACAATCTCTGTGCTTAAGGGTCAAGGCCGGAAAACCATACTGTGTGCCTGTGATCTTCGGGCCCTTAGACGGCACTGCATTACATACAGGAATGCTACTGTAATGGGAATCACAACATAGGCTCAGGAATACTTCCAGAAAACATTGTCGGTGAACACAATCCACCGTGCCGTTCGCTGTTGCCGGCTAAAACTCTATAGGTCAAAAAAGAAGCCATATCTAAACATGATCCAGAAGCGCAGGTGTTTTCTCTGGGCCAAGGCTCATTTAAAATGGACTGTGGCAAAGTGGAAAACTGTTCTGAATTTGAAGTTCTTTTTGGAAAACTGGGACGCCATGTCATCCAGACTAAAGAGGACAAGGACAACCCAAGTTGTTATCAGCGCTCAGTTCAGAAGCCTGCATCTCTGATGGTATGGGGTTGCATGAGTCCATGTGGCATGTGCCTCTGGAAAGGCACCATCAATGCTGAAAGGTATATCCAAGTTCTAGAACAACATATGCAACTTTGAAAATGTACAGAACCTTGTGATGCAACGGTAGCGTGTCTAACTCCTAATCGTTGTGTGGTCAAGTCATGTCGGGGTCAGATTTCTATCCACATTTACTCTGCTGTTCGAACTCTTTACACAAGCTAGTTGTAAATAATAGCTGAGCAACTATTCAGATGCGCAGGACCTTGGGCACAACGGTAGTGCATCGGACTCCAGATCAGAAGGTTGAGTGTTCAAATCACATCGGGGTCAGGATTCTATCTACATTAACTCTACTATTTGAACTCTTTGAACAAGCTAGTTTTAAAACATTCAGTTTAAATTGCTGAGAAACCTTTCAGCTGCGCAGGACCTTGGGCACAATGGTAGCGCGTCTGATTCCAGATCAGAAGGTTGAGTGTTCAAATCACATCGGGGTCAGGATTCTATCTACATTAACTCTACTATTTGAACTCTTTGAACAAGCTAGTTATAAAAAATTGCTGAGAAACCTTTCAGCTGCACAGGACCTTGTGGCGCAATGGTAGCGCACCTGACTCCAGATCAGAAAGTTGTCTGTTCAAATCACGTTGAGGTCAAATGTAAGGCTTTTGTTAAATCAGGAATCCTTACTGCTAGACCCTACAACTAGTTCAGCAACAGCACAACTGTGCAGGACCTCTTGGAACAAAGATAGCTCATCTGACAAGGTCACCCAGCTTGTGAGGTGGCTTGTGACAGGCTGTTCATCCGCATTTCTTCTACTGCTCAAATTGCAAACCATACTTTCAAAGCCTTGTTACAATGTCAGACGTGTAGTTACAAAACCAGTGTACATACAAACCAACATCCTCCTAACAACTACAAAGATGTGTGCAAAGAGCAGCCAATTGAAAATGCCCTTAAAATCAGTAGCCTTATGCGGCATGTGCTCAATTTATGTTTACAACTAGCTCAGCACCTTCACAAATACATAGGACCTCGTGGTGCAACGGTATGTCTGACTCCAGATCAGAAGATTGCATGTTCAAATCGCATCGAGGTCAGATTTCTCACCACATTTACTCTGCTGTTTGAATTCTTGAAACAAGCTAGTTGCAAGAATTAGCTGAGCAAATTTTTAAGTGCACAGGACCTTATGGCACTATGGTAGCATGTCTGACTCCAGATTAAAAGTTTGTGTGTTCAAGTAACGTCAAGGTCAAATTTCTCTCTACATTAATGCTGGGTACACACTAAAAGATTTTTGAAAACTTATAAGATTTTCAAAATGTGAGAGACCACAAGCATGAGGACAAAAAACAAAAAAAAAATTCTAGATTTAACCGTTTGCTCCTTTAATGTGTGGTGTGTAGTGATATGACAAAGATAGCACACCACACACAAACAGATTTTCAACCAGAGTCTCGACTGTGAACATGGGGAATCTCACAAAACCTCTCGAGACTTCAGAATAAACATGGCGGACGATAGGCAGGAAGAAATTGCGTTGATAGTGTTTGGAATGATTTTGGTATGTTTTACTGCACACGTTGTATAAACACTTGTGCTGTTGCCACAAGTCGACAAGCTGATCCTCCATCTCCATCGTGTTTGTCTTCTGTTGTGAGCGCAGGGGACAAGCATACCATTCGTGTCCTGCCCTGCCTGATCCTGTTACTGTGTCCAATCCTGCCGGTCTTGTTTTCCCCCTCTGGGTAATTTTGGATTGTTTTTTATAACAATAAATCCCATAACTCTGCATTTCTGAGTCCTTGCCTCATCCCTCAACCCTAAACTCTGACAACTGCAAGTGTACATGCTATGTGCCAATTGGGACAGGCCCAATAACGTTAATTATGTAAATAAAACAACATCGATTTCTAAAATAATTCACCCTAAAAATTCAATCCATTATTTACTTACCCTGAATGCTTAATATAAAATTTTGAATAATATTAGTCCACAAAGTCTCACTTGTGATTAGTGTTGTTTTTGGCGGCCTGTTTTAATTTTAGTTTTAGTCTAGTCTTTGTGTCAAGCTGTCATTTTAGTTTTTATTAGTTTTAGTCACGTTCATACTCTTTTTAGTCTAGTCAAGTTTCAGTCGACTAAAAGTCTGAGCATTTTAGTCTTATTTTGGTCAGAATTATCCTTGACTATTTTCGTTCTAGTTTTAGTTGACGAAAACAGATATTTTAGTCTCTTTTTAGTAATGCAATTCTATTTAACCCAATCAATATAGTATAGTACCTAGTAGTATAGACAAAGCTAAAATTTTCTTTTTGCCAAACCCATTTTAAACAAGGTTATCTTATTATATTGTTACCTACATTATATAGATAATACCTTATAATGCCTTGAGATGTCTCTTAATCCTTTAAGACCTGAAGGCTTTTTAGTTTTTTGTTTTGTTTTGTTTTTCTGAGTGACAAACACAAAAGTAAAGACTCATAACTCCAAAACTGTAGCAAGGCGAGTCAAAAGGTAGGTATCATTTGATAGAACACTTTTTAATGTTTAAGAAAATATAAATTGCATTACATGTGGACATTTTCATGCTGAAAAACTGCTGATAAAAGTCAATAAATATATATATATATATATATATATATATATATATATATATATATATATATAAATTTCATTTCATAATTTTTCATTTTTTTATTTGACATGGAATAACTCAGGAAGGCAATAAAAGATCAGAGAAATTATTTTTTCTCTCCTACATGTGAGCTGCATCTGGTTCAAATTTTGTGGTGATAAAGTGTTATTCATTTCGCCGCTAGATGGCGCCCACGGGCGGTAAACTCTGCTTTAGAGGCACTTCTCAGCACTCCTTAGGAGTTTTTTGAAATGGTTAGATGCATTAAAAAGCTGAGTTTTTAAATTTTAAGATGATACCTATTTTGTGTTATTCCACGTTGGAAAACGAACATGGATGGGTCCAGATGAGAGGCATGTTTTTAGCCAAGTATGTTACATCATTCCAAGAGTAATATCTTGTGATCAACCAATATATTATGTTGATTTTGGATTCATTTTAATCGTAAGAATCTGCTTTAAATAATGATGTGCATTTTCTATGATCTGTGCATTTTTCATTAAGTTATGAGCACGTGAAATCTTATTTACCTACATATCGGTCCATTCTCTATGTAAGAGGAAGTGACGTCGCGTGCGTCTGCGCAGTGCGACCTGATGCAGCTCCTGACGTGAGACACAGGAAACAGAAATACTGCAAAATAATAATAATAACGCGACTAAACGAGACGAAATAACGTTATAACATTTCGTCTCGTTTTGGTTAATAAAAATGAAGAGACATTTTAGCATAGTTTTTATTTTGTAAACCACATTTAGTCTCGTTTTTATTCGTCAACAAAATTGCATTATACATTTAATTATAGTCATCGTCACATGACCAGCATTTACGTTGCGCCTCGTCTCGTTTTCGTCACATGATAAAGGTTCGTTGATGACGATATTTAGTCATAATTTTCGTTGACGAAAGCAACACTACTTGTGATGCTAGAGATGTTTTTTCTCTCCATTTCTTTCACCAATGGAGATTGGGTTCCTTGCCACAGTCACCTTTGGCTTGCTTAGTTGGGGACACTTAATATTCAGGTATATTATTGATTTGACTACACTGACACAATTGGATGAGAACAAAATATGAACTTTCTCGAGCTGAATAATGCCACTATTGTCTTCTGCAGAGCTGCTTTACATCAGAATCTGAATTTGTCTCATATTTGATGAAGTTTGCATCACTGATTCTGCTTTCCTTTTTTATTACTGTGAAGCTGCATTGTATAAATCTGTATTGTATAAAGTGCTATAGAAATAAAGGTGACTTGACTTAATATACCTTCATAAACAACAACAGTATGCCCCTATAGTGGCTGTATAGGAGGATTTCCTGGAGTAGCTTCACGATATGATTCCTTAGGGTAAGATCATCAAATGGTAAAAACATCCAGCAGATGTCCACTCATGTGCTTGTCCTTTCTCGACAACTTAATAATTACCCCCCTTCAAACCAAAACAAGTTAGTGGAGTTCACTACCAATGATATGATCAACAAGCATTTTAGAAGTAGCTGCTGTAATCGTTCTCTTATCACTGGTAAAATGACTTGCTTTAAAACACTTCTGACCAATCCTAACTTAGCAAGCAATTATTTTACTGCTTCTACACTGTCCATTCCTGTTTCCTACACACTGGAACTATGCTCTGAAAAAAACAGTGTCTTTAAGTAAATTAGGCAAGAAGCAAAGAATTTGAAGTGACAGGAAAATGAAGAATGAGGTTGGAAACAGGATTGGCAAGCCTGACTCTTGACACTTGTCCTTCAGTATTCAGCTCAACTGTAAATTACATACGTGGCAGTTTTTTATTGCCATGTTGTTCAGCTGCAAAGTAACATCTAGCCTTGTTATACATTGTGATATTACATGAAAATACCAAATACTACATTGCCAGTTTTACACAGGATTATTACATTGCATGCTATTACAGCGATTGTAGAGAAATTCTGTGTTTAAAGTTTGAGGGTTTTGTTTGAACAAATGCATAGCACAAATACCTGAACGATTCAAACAAAAACACTGTAATCATATTATTATAGTTCTCAATATGCATTCATTTCTTCTGGAATCATAAAATATACACATCTGTGCACAAATATTTATCTAGATGGGTAAATGAGGACATAACATAGACATCTATTATTTTCTATTTGACCTGAATTATAATGACTACACACTAATCCAATCCTAACCCTAAAAAAGATACTTTTGTCCCCAAAGCATATCTATGTAAACTAATACAAACACAAACACATAAAGTAGACGCACATATACTTACTGTAATGGCAGAGACAGAAGATAAGATATAGTATCTGTGTGTTCTGAGACAAACAAATCCATGCAGACCTCATTAGACTGATTCCTCCATATATTTATATACAAGTTACATGTGATTGTCTTTATAGCTATGTCATAACTCTAGACTTTCACCTTGTCTTCCTCTGCTATCCTTTATGTTTGCTGTAAACTTCCTTATGCCAGTCTTTTTGTGTCCATATTTTCTTCTCTTTCCCTTTCTCTTTCAGTAATTGCTCACTTTTGCTCTTTTTCCTGTCTGATCTGTTCATTCAACAAGTCTTATTTACCAGCAGGACTGAACAGCGATACTGATCAGACCGGTTCAACAGCCAGTGAAAACACACACACACACACACACACACACACACACACACACAAACTGTACTCACATGTGCCACACAGACATAGAATGGAATCTCAAGCACAGTATTAAACTGTAGGGTTTTTTTTTTTTTTTTTCATAGTGAGCATATGTTACTTTAAATTTATTTGGACTGTATTGACGGGTGAAGGAGATTTTAGGCAATTTAAAGGGTCATGAAAACCCCCTGTTTTAGCCTGGTCATTCATACCTCTGAGCTGGAAAAACTCTGTAAAAATGGGCGTGTAAAGCTCTGGAAAAGTGGGAGTGTAGAGGGGGGAAGAGGGGTGAGAACAACCAATGAAACACAGACCTACAACACACTCATTATAGAGAATAAAGAATATTAATATATGAGCATGGAGAAAATGACAACAAACTCACAAGCACAATGAAGAAATGTGCAAGAATATTTAAAAGGGCTAATAATAATACTTTGATTATGTTTACAAGCACTACAGTCTCATGATAAACGACACGTAGTTTAACACAAAAGAATAAGGACATAGTTTAATTTTTGTCCGTTCTCCAAGTCTTTTGTCCATCAGAATAATTGTGTTGCCGTGTTAAAAACTTTAAACACAGATACTTTATTTGTGTGAGCTATGAGCCACGTGGCCAGTGTTGTTAAACTCATTGCGGAGCTCCGTGTTGAAACCAATCATATGCGTGCTCTGTGTGTATGAATAACAATTTTTTATGTGTTCGTATTCAAACTCCAGTTCTAAATGCATCATGGGCAAAATACAAACAACACTCATGTGCTGCTGTGGTCAGGGGAAACATACACACGGCTTCCGTGTCCAAACGCAGAGGTGAATGAACAGCACTTTTGTGACTTCTAAATTCTTCGCTGTAATGTGATCTCATGCGAACATATTTTCCATTTGTGCTGGTAGATTACAGCAAAACAATCCACATGCACACAAACTTCTGCTCTGGTCATGTCGCAGGAAAAAGCATTTTTGTGTTGTAGCACTGAGGAAAGGAGCACCTATCACCCATGTCTCTGAATGACAACAGAGACAGAGGCAAGAGAAGTGATACTTCCTCATGCATAATACCGCAATTATAATCTTATGCATACTACAGCGCAGTGATTGGATTGAATGAGCTTTAAGTCATGAATAAATGCAGAAATGGTTGATGTCAGCATGTTTGACCAGCCCATACTGGAGCCAATCAGCACTCCGGATCTAGCCAGTAGTACATGATGGCGTCAGATTTTGTGATGTTGCTCAGGCTTTGCTTTTCAAATCCGGAAGACAGAAATCGCTCTGAAAAATGCAAAACTAACTAATTTCAACTTATAAATATAATTAATGAGTACCTTTAGTGTTTTCAGTGATGTGCAGCCTATACGTATCTGTTCACAGCTCAAAAAATGTGTTCTGGGGTTTCATGACCCGTTAACAAATAACAATCATAATAAGTTTTATTCACATGGGGCAACGGTGTTAATGCTTCTCATTTATTTTGAATGGGTGATGTCATGTATTGCCAAACTGAATTTTGGGTTCCGGTGCGTCGCTTCACTCACGTTGCTTGCTATAATTAATTCTAAAGTAAAGGCCTTGGTAACCCACTAGTAATGACTGAAGTATTACCAAATACTCAAGAAGGAATTACTAATTATTTGGATCAGTATTCTAAAGTGAAAAGCATGTTAACTCTCTAGTAACTACTGAAGTCTTTGTAAACTTTTGAGGTTTTGGTAAAGTATTGGATAGTAATAACTCAAAAGTTACTATATAACTCTAAAGGAACTACTAATTATTTGGATCAGTATTCTAAACTGGAGATCATAGTAACCCACTAGTAATTACTTAAGTGTTACCAAATACATCATAAGGAATTACTGTACAAAAACATACAAAAACCTCAAAAGTTTACAATGACTTCAGTAGTTACTAGAGAGTTAACATGCTTTTCACTTTAGAATACTGATCCAAATAATTAGTAATTCCTTCTTGAGTATTTGGTAATACTTGAGTCATTACTAGTGGGTTACCAAGGCCTTTACTTTAGAATTAATTATACATTATGCATCATTCATGTTAATTATGAATATGTATATAGTAATTCTTAGTAGTTCTCTGGGAGGAATGAAAAAACAGTAGTTACTGATTAGTTAATAGTGAACTACCACCTTCAACTGAGCACTATTACTTACTAATTCATTCATCAGAGTTTATTGTTAGATTATAGTAGTTACTATAGTGTTAATAATGCATTATTCATTTGTTCCTGTGTAGTTATTCATTAATGAAGGATCAGTATTCTAAAGTGTTACCATTAAGATATTTTAGTTGAAATCCGATGGCTCCGTGAGGCCTCCATAGCCAGCAATGACATTTCCTCTCTCAAGATCCATAAAGGTACTAAAAACATATTTAAATCAGTTCATGTGAGTACAGTGGTTCAATATTAATATTATAAAGTGACGAGAATATTTTTGGTGCGCCAAAAAAACAAAATAATGACTTATATAGTGATGGCCGATTTCAAAACACTGCTTCAGGAAGCTTCGGAGCATAAATGAATCAGCTTATTGAATCATGATTCGGATCGCGTGTCAAACTGCCAACGGCTGAAATCACGTGACTTTGGCGCTTCGAACAGCAAATTCGATACACTGATTCATTTGTGCTCCAATGCTTCCTGAAGCAGTGTTGTGAAATCGTCCATCACTATATAAGTCGTTGTTTTTTTTTTTTTTGGCGCACCAAAAATATTCTCGCCGCTTTATAATATTAATATTGAACCACTGTACTCACATGAACTGATTTAAATATGTTTTTAGTACCTTTATGGATCTTGAGAGAGGAAATGTCATTGCTGGCTATGCAGGTCTCACTGAGCCATCGGATTTCAACTAAAATATCTTAATTTGTGTTGCGAAGATGAACGAAGGTCTTACGGATGTGAAACGGCATGAGGGTGAGTAATTAATGACAGAATTTTCATTTTTGGGTGAACTAACCCTTTAACTACATTAAACAAATAAATATATAAGGTACAATGTACTTATTGTGTTGATGTTGTATTGCAAACCACTTTTGCTGCTGTTGAGTTGGGGTACAGGTAAGGTTAGGGACAGTTTTGGTGGTGTGGTTAGGTTTAAGGGTGGGTTAAGGTGTAAGGAAAGGTCAACAGTGTAATCATTGATCTAATTACAAAAATTAATTACAGATGTAATTGCATGCAGGTATTTTTTTTAAATGTAAGCTCAATGTAAAAGCATGTATGTAAACTGTAAGTGCACTGAATCAAATTATTAGTTTAAAAGTTAGTACAGTCGTAGTTAAAGACACTTAATATAATGGGTTGTTTTTTATTAATTTTTAAAGTAATCTGTTCTTTTCTGCAAATAAATAATACAGAAAACTGATACTGAGCAAATAATAGATGAGAGCAGAATTTGTTTGAACGCGACTAAAATGTAACTCTTTATGGTAAAAAGATTAGAGTTTGTATTGACAATAAAAAAATCTGTCTCCTCAGAGAAACTGCCAAAGTCTTGGTGCGCATCTCGCATCTGTGCATAATAAACTGGAACATGATTTTCTGCTGGGTCTGTTGCCTTCTTCTTCCACACGTGCTTGGATTGGTGCTCATGATGGAGAACAAGTAAGTTAAATTGTGTCCTGAAGAGACCTATTTGTTTCTCAAGACTGAAATTTCTGCTTTAAAGAGTAAATGCAATGTTTCTAATGAAGATGATTTAAAACTTAATTAGCTTCTTTCTGTGTACATTAGTGCACTCTTATAATCATGTCTTTGCTCTTTAGGATGGACAGTGGTTGTGGACTGATGGAACTGTGATTGACTACACCAACTGGTGCTCTATAGAACCAAACAATCATGGTGGTCCAGAGAACTGTGTGGAGATCAGCTGGACCTGTGAGAATTCAGTCTGATTTTTGAATACTTTCGAATTACAATTTACAATACTAAAATTTCATATCATACAGTAACATGTAATGAGTCAACTGTATTTCTAAAAGAGCCTTATAGGTTAAACGTTATGTTATTTTGATTTTAACACCACTATAATGATCAGAATAACTTACTTCATTTTTTCCACCCTACAGCTAACCGCTGCTGGAACGATTTGGGCTGTTCAAACCAAATAGGCTATATTTGTGTTACAGACCTGTGAGATCATATGCAGTCAAGCTGCTCCACAGTTACTTTGATTGTACACTTTCTGATCTTATCTTTACCAAAAAATGACATCATTTAAATCTTTTCTAAGCTTTAATCTCTTCTTCTATGTAATCATCTTTAATGCATTCTCTGAAACTTTCCTCTAATCAATAAAAGCATTGATAAAACATGCATGTGCATTGTGGACAATCAAATTCATGTATAAAATATAAGCATATTGTGTAGAAAATTGAGGATTTTTTTAATCAACAACAACAAAAAAGAGAGAGAGTGTGTGTGTGTGTGTGTGTGTGTGTGGTAACGATCGGCCCAATTGGTCGAGTTTACATGAATTCAAATGGGGTCAGATGTTTAAAAGTATGGAGTCAATTAGCACCATACCCTAAAACAGTCAAAATCAGATTAAGTCAATAAAGCTCAATTTCCTTCTTGAATGATGTAAAACAGGTTTTTTGTTTGTTTTTGTTTTTTTTTACAGGAAAACTTACATTTGTGAACATGGAATTTTGTATGGAAGTAAAATAATTCCATATGTTTTTGAAACAAAAAGCATCTTGAACTGCACTAGTTGAAAAAATATGCATTGCATTAACCGTGCTTGTATTTTAATTCACTGTATTTTTAGGGCTTGCATTTTTATGGGCTGAAATTCAACATGATTGTATATTTAAGCTGTGGATATTTTTTAATTCAAAACATTTCACACACATTTTCATTGTTAAAAATGCAATAATAATCTATATTCACCTTTCAGATTTCACTTCCAACATATTCATTCTATTTAAAAATACAACCTATAATATTCAGCAGGCAATTTTCGGTCCATTTTATTTAGCGTCCACAAATTCAGTTGTTCAAATTTCAACATTTCACATCTGAGAACTGCAGGAAAAGCAGTAGAGTACCGAGCATAATCTCCATCTGCTGTTAGTCGACCTCACCAGCAGGTGGTGCAAGCGTGTGTTGACGAAGAGTAGAGCAACAGTTAGAGTAAGTCATTCATTTCATTCATTAAAACGGATTTACATTAATGAAGCAAGCGGTAAGTGCATGTGTGATGATTATCAGGGACAGTATATATGCAGAAAAGCTGATAAAGACACAAAAGTTGTGTTTACATTTAATTCAATGTCTTCACTGTTACTTTCCCTGAGTAGCCTACACTGTCAGAAAAAAAATGTATGGTGCTTGTCACTGGGGCAGTACCCTAAGGTAAGGTTTTATGTTTACCCGTAGTGACCCTCGCGCTGCATTTGCATACTTGGGACATTCCAAAATGCTTAACATGAATTTAGATTAGTTTAAATATTCATAAATTTAACCATCCTCAAAAAAGGTTAATCGATTGCAATGCATAGTACGAGGCAACTGGATTATGCAGATTTCCATCATAAGAAAAAAACTGACTTTAACAATAAATAATGTAATATGTACATTCTTTAAAAAAAAAAGCACGTACATGTCAGATTGGAGTTCGAGTCGCCCCGGATGTCGAAGGTGACGGTCCAGCTTCTCTAAAGCCCCTTAATGCGGCTCTTACCGCCTGCTCTATGGTCCCTGACAGATCGCCCCAGAAACCACCATGTTGAATCTGCTGCCCCAAACACCGATCGAGTTGGGTAATGCGTGCCGTTGCATGTGACTCAGGTGTCCAAATTTGCATAACTCTGCCTTCGCAGTATCACTATTTTGGCATCAAGCATGAATTTGCATGTTCTGTAAATGTTTAGTTTAAATCTTTAGCTCAACATTTAGATTTAGGGCTATATCTATTTCTCTAAATGTTAAGCAAGATTGTTGAGCTTTATTAAGATATTTTATATATGTATAAGATTTCAGTGCTTCCCACACATAGACTTTACTTGGGCGGGCTGCCCAAGTATAATAACGGCCGCCCAAGTATATTTGGAGACACATTTTTGCTTTTATTATTTTTATCATCTTTTATATCCGCGCAAGATAATGAAACCATCCGCGTATCGTACCTGCTCGTCATGTGTGCGTCAGACCTATTTGCTCCCGCTAACATACCCACGGGTGCTGCATTTTGCAAAGTCACAAGGGGGCACTGTTGCGCGTTCTACAAGCTCACGCGACAGCGCTTCAGTATGCTTCAAAGTGATTCTCAATCAATGAAAAGCGCAGATTTATGGCAAGCGATTGCTAATGAACTCAAGTTGATGAATTATTACAATGTCTACTTTATGGCCTTTATATAAAATGTTTTATACGGTTGTAAGAATCTGAAGGATCAGCCTGCAATAGTACAGGCATTTCAAAATAAAAGTCCCGGTGTATTTCAGGCTTGTTTATAATTAAAAGTCACACGCTAAGTGTTTTCTCTTTCTTTTGGGCATTATTGGTATTTTGGTTACACAATAAATTGTATTTAGTTTGATTTCCATTTAATTCATAGTAAATTATTGTAGTCTCCACCACAGGAAGAAAAGACTATGAACATTATTTGACACATTTATTATTCATTTTATAAATTTTATTTGTAAAATCTGTGTCCCATTCACTGAGAGAGAGAGACTATATGACAGCAAGGAGAACATAGGAAAAGGAGAACCATTTAAATGCTGTAATTTTGCATAATTTACAATGCATAATAATGCATAATATTAGTATGTAAATAATGTAATAGTATGCTATGTAATTCAAATTAATTTCAATAAATGAAAATACTGTTAAAAATCACACATTATTTGTTTGTCACATATAGTAGATTTTTGTGCCGTGGGTAATAGGAGGATTTTTCACCCGGCTACCACCGCAAGTACATTTCAAACCTGTGGGAAGCACTGGATTTACATATAGAATTCACATTTATATTTAGAATTTAAGATTTAACATTTACATTTAGATTTAATATTTACATAGATTTAACATTTACATTTAATATTTACATAACACATTTAGATTTAAATAGAAGGTTTAGTTTTACATTAAACCAAAGACTATAGAATAACACAAGACAGGTCACTCGTATTGTTGAGAAAGTGCAATGCGCAACATGGTGGAATAAGTCTCAGCTTCTAAATAAGAGCCAATAGCCAATTGGTAAAGTCATCGCGTCACTGCAGCGGCTGTTAGAAGCTCCGGTTCCTATAGAAACAGTCAGACGGGCGCCTCCGAAATGAGATTTTTTTTCCCCAAACCAGTTCAGCGGAAATCCCGCCCTGGAGCCAATTCTAAACATTTCATTGGCCATGTCAATCACAATGACAATTGCCTACACCCAACCCTAATCTCTAAACCTTCCCGTCACTGTAACCTCAGCCAGTGAATTTGGTTGCAGGGTAGGATCCTGCCATGACGCACTGTGAGATTTCCGCTTAAGCTCCGCCAGTTTGTGAAATCCAGCCCACTTGTGGCGAAAGCTCCTCCCACTTGGAGGTCTCCGGGCTGCAGCGTTACCTACTTGAGACCGACAGTCTGAGGCCGGAAGTGGGCGGAGTAACAGTCTCACATCAGATGTAGGCGGAGTTAGCTACAAAAACAATCATGGCGGAAGAAGAGACCACGGTAAAAATTTTCTTTGTGCTTTGTTTTTAATCGATCAAGTTTATTTGTTGTGTATTTAATTGATCGTTAACAGTTAACATGACTAAATGCCCAGTATTTTTAAACCGACCAGATGGCAAAGGTTGAATGCACACCTTCAAATTCACTCCAAAAACGCTGCAGTCAATGGAGGTATTAAAATGTTGTGTTTGCAATGCAGTAAGTAGTAATTTTGACTTTAGAACAAAAATTTTGTTTTGTTTTTTTCTTTATTTTGTAAAAGCACAATCTTCTGTTTTCAGTATGAGTGTACAAAAATAAAAGTAAACTTCGCAGTATCGAAAGATGTCTTACTCCTATCTGTAACAGAGTATTTTAAGTTGTTTCTGCTGGCATAAGGAAACAGTTGAAGTGATTGCACCAGTGTTTGAAAAATGCTACCTATCAGATTATGCTTCCAGCATGATAGTAATATGGTTTGAGGTTTTATTAACATCTACACCTACCTAATTCCCACAGTACATGAAGAGACATGACAATGTGCAGAAATGTAGGAGGCTGGTATGCATTCTGCGCTGTTGTCTCTGCTGGTTTCAAAACATGTTTCTGTTATTTTGTCATTCTGCTCGTCTGGCACTTTACAACAACACAGCCTTGTTTCTGAAGCGACTTTCAGCATGTTTCCTATAACGATGTCTGACATTTACTTTTTACATGGCATGAGAAAGTCACATAAACCACACAAAATCCAGTCAGAGTGGTCAGACTGAAACAGATTTCCAGAAATGTGATTTGAATAGGACTTTAATCCACATATGAATGTAACCCGAAACGGATTTGTAAAAATCTTATATCACATGATTTTTGGTTGTTCAGACTTGCTAAATCTGACCGGATTTCAATTGGATATGCACAAAAATTTGGACAGAAAGTCTGAAAGTAGCCTAGATGGCAAAGATAGACAGGTGTAGGTGATTAGTTGACATGGTAACAAACAAGGGTATCTATGGAAACTAACAAGATAACAATGGAGACAAGGGAAACAGAAACTAAATACACAGGAACTGAACATAGACACAACAAGACAAAAGAATATCAAAATAAGTCCATGAAAACAGACAAGGTGATCATGACAGTATCTTTAATACAAGTGTACTTTTTCATTTATTCAGAAAACATGTTATGAAACTCTGGGAAAATCAATTTTAATAATATATATATATATATATATATATATATATATATATATATATATATTTTTTTTTTTTTTTTTTTTTTTTTTTCATTGTTAATTATAATTTTCAGTCTTGTCGTTGTTGTTGTGTGTGCTGAATGTTGATGTTGTCACAACAGTGAAAAATCTATGATGTTATGGTACCATTTTTTTTTTTTTTTGCAAATATTTACTGCAGTTTTTGCTGTTTGTTTGACAAATTAATTACCTGTGTCAAAGGCTTCATTTATCGAAGGTAAGGGCATCATTCACAACAACTGGAAATTATACTTTCATCTGAATCTAGTGAAACCTTAGTAGACTTCACACGTGTGTTTGTGTAGATCTGTGTAGATTGTGTTCTACTGTATTACTGTGCAGATCCCACATACTGGAGTGTGTTCTTTGGTTTTCATTCCAACTGCGCCTGCTGAAGCAAAAGCAATAACATTGTTTGTGATACATGGGTAATACCAACATGTAAGTAACTTTTGAAAGCAATAGCTTAATGTTCTTGGTGTTACACTTTATTTTGATGCCCCATTTTAAACATTGTACTAACTAACTCTCATTAGAGTATTAGTAAACTTAAGTTTGGGTTAGGTTTAGTAGAATGAGTTGGCATGTGCCGATACAATAATGCGATTATATCACAATAATGAACATGTACGATATTGTTATCGTAGGCTCTTCAAAATATTGTGAATAATTATTTATTACAACTTAAGGCTGGAATACACTACATGATTTTTGCTCAGACTTTTGGTCTGATTTGCAGTCTGGACGAGTCGACAATAGAGTCAGTTGCCCAAAATCTGCACCAGTTTTGGGCAGTCAGATTTGACAGAATTCACAGAAAATCGAGTAGCATGTGATAGGCGGAGATTCAGATTTTTCTTAGCACAAAACTCGAGATGGCAATCGCATCAGAGCTAAACCAATCAGGTAAGTAGATTACAACAAGGAGGTAAATGTGCCTTTGATTTTATTTCTTTCCAAAACATCTGCTTTTCAAGATGCACGTGGAAATTTGGCTGATCCTTGACATGACATTTTTAAAAATGTTGTAGATTTATGTTGCAAACGAGAATCGCTAAAATCATTGAATATATTTTGAGACAAAGGTCTTGTTAATGATTTTCAGTTTTGTTCAAGGTAATTAAAGCAACAGTTTTGAAATAACGGAAGAATATGTAAAAGTATTTAGGTTAAAAAGCTCACCTGCTATTGGGGCGAAAGGCACAATAATTAACATGATAATAAATAGCTGGCTGACTTTTCCATATGTTAACATGACATTCTTAGATTCAGATGATAAATATATATATTAAATTGGGTGCCCACCTTAGAGATAATCACCATATTTTTAAAACCATCATATTTAAAAAATATGATATTAATCATATCATATAGTACAATATCATATATTGTTACTACTCTAAACCTGTATTAAATTATGGGATCTCCTTCAATGCTTTCATAATCTTTACTTTTTAAAATAATGTTGTTTCTATATTTTTAAAATATATACTTTGTTAACATATTTTAATGACAGTATATTTATTGAAAAAAATAATAATTTTATTTATCAAAACAAACAGAAAATAGTACAAACTTTACTAAAGCGATTGTTTTGAACAAGTATTAACTTTTGATTTTTAAACAAAATAAACCACTTTTATGATTTATTTTCACACAAAATCTTAAGGTGTGCCTTTAGCCCTGTGCCAAAGCCCTTTAGCTTTGTCTTTGAGATAGTTAGCAAACCACATTCATTCTTTTTAAAGTTAATGTTCATCATTATCCAGGGCTCAACATTAACACAGGTCCAGGATAAGTGGATAAATAGCCTGAACATCAATAGCTGCGAATGAATGATTATATTACATTAAATGTAAATGGTAACTGATAATGGATTAATATATTGATGTAACAACATAGATAAAACAACTGACTATGCCACTCACCTCTAACTCCTGCTGTAATCTGTAGAGTCCATACTGACCACATCTACCCACTCAAGACCGTATCCAAACACACTTGGTTTGTTTTTTCAAGGCTTATGAAGTAAAATATCTAGCTTCCGCTAGACCGCCTACACGAACAAGGTGTAAAACTCTCGTAGTTCAAAAATCTTACGTTACGTCCTACACCTTCCCTATTCAGCTTACAGAAAGAGTGTAACTGACGCAATGCCAGTTTACACTTTCTTCGTAACTTGAATATGGAAGGCAGTATGGCGGAAGCTAGATATTTTCTTCATAAATGTGAAATATGGATATTTTTCTTACACAAACACATCACTTCCCTTCAGAAGGCCTTTATTAACCCCCTGGAGCCGTGTGGAGTATGATTATGATGGGTGGATGTGGACGGAGACACTTTCTTCAGCTCATACTCAATGAACCTGTTTACTGCTATTATTAAGCTCATATGCATCAGGATATGTATTAATATTTCTTCGATTGTGTTCATCAGAAAGAAGAACGTCATATACACCTAAGATGGCTTGAGGATGAGTAAAGCTTGGCATAATTTTTATTTGAAATTGAACTAATCCTTTAAAGGAATCCTAATCCTCACCCCCATGTCATCCAAGATGTCCATGTCTTTCTTTCTTCAGTGGAAAAGAAATGAAGGTTTTTGATGAAGGATTATTCTCCTTATAGTGGACTTCAATGTCCTCCAGACGGTTGAAGGTCAAAATTCAGTTTCAGTGCAGCTTCAAAGAGCTTTAAACGATACCAGACGAGGAATAAGAGTCTTATCTAGAGAAACCATCGGAAAAAATAGGGAAGGCGTAGGACATACAGTGTAAGCTTTTTGAAAAATACGAAAGTGCAGTTTTGGCGGAACCACTTGGAAGGTGATCATTTGTTTATATAAAGCATATACATTTACGTTTTTATCGAAAATGGCCGATCATTTCGCTCGATAAGACTTATTCCTCGTCTGGTATCGTTTAAAGCTCTTTGAATCTGCACTGAAACTGTCATTTTGACATTCAACTGTTTGGGCTCCAGTGAAGTCCACTATATGGAGAAAAATCCTGGAATGTTTTCCTCAAAAACCTTAATTTCTTTTCCACTGAACAAAGAAGGACATGAACATCTTGGATGACATGGGGGTGAGTAAATTATCAGGAAAATTTATTTGAAAGTGAACTAATCCTTTAATATCGTGATAATACCATATACCGTGATAAAAGCTTCATCAATTATTGTAACATGAAAATTTGATACCGTCACATGCCTAGTTGGAAGCACCAAAATAAATAGTTAGCAGATTTTAGGTAGACAGTCTATTAATACTCTAATGACTGCTAGTTGACATTGTGCAAATTTACTTATAGTTAGTAGAACGTCTATCAAAATAGACTGTTCCCATTCTTTGGTTCTTAGATTGTATAGTTAACACCTTGACATTTTTACATTCTTACATATAAAGAAACATAGAGAGTTAAAATAATACCTGATTCTGGTTCATGCACGTCCCACAGAGACATCCGATCAGTCCGTTGACTACCTGTGCCAGTAAAAGCACAGCCTCCAGGGTACCGATGCTCAACAGAATTGAAAACAGGACCACGTTCCACAGCACCACATTCTGCGGTCTCTCACACTCTATCCATAATGTCTGATTAAACAGGTAACTCTCTCTGAAGAGAGGAAAGCAAAGAGGAAAGGTCATCGCAAAACTAAATATTCTCAAAGACCTCTTCTAACTGCACAAGGCCAGTGTTTTTCTGGTAACACTTTACTTGAAGGGGTGTGCATAAGACTGACATGACATATTCATAATCATGACATGACACGTGTCATGAATATGAAGGAGGTTTTATGAATGTTTATGACGACTGTCATTAAGTGTCATTCGCTCAATTATGTCATTTTTAATGCAAAGATGACATTGTTTGAGATGTCTTTGTTACGACAACTTGACATAAACCAACACATCATAACCTGTCAGTGTCTTTGTCATGACAACTTGACATTATTTAGCTTTATGGGTTAACATTGCATTAAACTGTCATGTAGTTGGTTTTGACATGAGGCCATTATAATAGTGTCATAAATATGTATCTTGAGCTCAAGTACAGTGGTACAAATTGAACTTGTCATTAAAATGTCATTAAGTGACAATACTCTGACAAATAATTTTATAACAGCGTCATGACTATTTTTCATTTCATGTTTTTTGTTTTTTTAAGTTTCCTCCAACAGAAGGTCAGATAATAGACAATTTCAAATTTCTTAAAAAAAGATAAAATAATGGTAACACTTTATTTTAGGGTCTTTTAACTAGTTGTTATTACTATTAGCATTCATATGGCTAAAATATTGGCTATTTATTAGTACTTATAAAGCACATATTAATGCCTTATTCTACATGATCTTATTCTACATTCTTAATCCTACCCAATACCTAAACCTAACAATTAACTATAATAAGCAGTAAATTAAGAGTTTATTGAGGGAAAGTCATAGTTAATCGTTTATATATGTGTTTCCTATACTGAAGTGTTACCAAAATAATGTAATGTAATGTTAACCCATAAAGCTAAGTAGTTTTTTAAGTTTGATAATTAATCTGCTATGTCATGTTTATGACAGGTTATGATGTTTTGCTAATGTCAAGTTGTCATGACAAAGACACTGACAGGTTATGATGTGTTGGTTTATGTCAAGTTGTCGTAACAAACACATCTCAAACAACGTCATCTTTGCATTAAAAATGACATAATTGAGTGAATGACATTTAATGACAGTTGTCATAAACATGCATAAAACCTCCCTCATATTCATGACACGTGTCATGTCAAGATTATGAAGGTGTCATGTCAGTCTTATGCACACCCCTTCAAGTAAAGTGTTACCATTTTTCTCATATTCATGCAGGAGCGGAAACGTGAGAAGTAAGAGAGTGCTTACAGATTTCTGTAAAAAAAAGAGAGGATATTTTCAGTTCTGAGTCTGATAAACTAAAGCAGGCGACATGCGCACACCTGTGAGCATCAGTTGAATTCAATATTAATGCAACAATCATACAACACTCTGATATATTATGTCACTTGTCAACCACAAATTACACTGAACATTGATCTTTTGTCAAACTGATGTTACTGCTCTGATGCCTCATAAAAATGAAATTTTTGTGCGTTATGTATATACTGTACAAGCAACTAATTATATGTGTGTGTTTTTCACGTTACTCTGTAGTCCTGTTTAAGAACGGGTAGATAAAGATCCCGTCTCCCGTGTCACACAGAGGGCCGTCCTGCAGGCCGACGACAGAGACGATCATGCAGTACAGCGCTCCAGCTGCACCCAGCACAGACATCAGCATGGACAGCATCATCTGCAGCACATGCACACATATGCGTCAGTCCAAACACCCAAACCACTCGATCAGCATTGTGTTCTCTGCCAGGGCCACATATAGAAATTTCACATGATAGAAAGTCACATAAAATGCTGTGTCTGATTTTGTTGCTGATACAAATAAAAAAGTGCATTACCAACGGCGACAGATGAAAGGATTCAATGGAATCAATTCAATGGAATCAGTTCAATGGAATCAATTCAATGGAATCAATTCAATGGAAAGGATTCCGGAAGAGAATTCAATGCTGAATAAAGTCGTAGTTTTTGTTATTTTTGGACCAAAATGTATTTTCGATGCTTCAAAAACTTCTAACTGACCCTCTGATGTCACATGGACTACTTTGATGATGTTTTCATTACCTTTCTGGACATGGACAGTATACCGTACATACATTTTCAATGGAGGGACAGAAAGCTCTCGGACTAAATCTAAAATATCTTAACTGTGTTCCGAAGATGAATGAAGGTCTTACGGGTTTGGAACGACATGAGGATGAGTCATTAATGACATAATTTTCATTTTTGGGTGAACTAACCCTTTAAGTGACTATATTCTGATGCTCGACACACCAACAAGTGACATCTCACCGGACATTTTCCAGCTGGCTTAGATTATTGCAGAAGTTCTAAAGAACATGGTGAATGTAATCCATAAGCTAGATCTTTTTAATAAAGATGATGCAGCTACAGAATAGATTTCACAAATGCACATGCTGCTTACAAAAGAAAAAGTGCCTCCATTACCTCATCAGAGATCTGAACTTTGTGTACACATGCAGAGAGCAGTTACTGACCCCACATCTGTTTGCACAGCAGTTCCCCTCAAGCCCTGCAGCCCTTATCACTGAAGCCGGCAGAAACACCTGCAGCATGGACACAAATAACAGAAATCACTCTCTAGAATAGAGTACATGTCTCTCGTCTCTCTTTCTTTCAGACACCCTCAAAGCTTCAGACTCACCAACAGTCCTCCCCCGATGACCCCGGGAAAGAACCAGATCTTTTCTGTGATTTCCTCGGTCCTCCACACTTCACCATTGGGAAAAAACAGTAAGATGTTTCCAACTATGGCTAAGAGACCGAGTGGAAAGAGAAGGTCTCCGGTGCATTTAGCACACTTTCCCGTGCACATGATGACCTGATATTCAGGGTAAAGAGAATTTTTTTTTTTTTTTTTTTTATTAAAATCATGAACCAGAAGAGTCAGAAGAGACTGAGAGGATTCATTTACATACTATATGAATGATGAGCAACAGGCCCTTAATTGTTAAAGGCTTTCTAAAAG
The DNA here is from genome assembly GCF_018812025.1 of Megalobrama amblycephala. Taxonomy (NCBI): domain Eukaryota; kingdom Metazoa; phylum Chordata; class Actinopteri; order Cypriniformes; family Xenocyprididae; genus Megalobrama; species Megalobrama amblycephala. The sequence goes on along the minus strand of NC_063059.1, from coordinate 2,080,954 downwards.
TAATTTCATTATTGCATTGTGCAAGATCATACAATAATGGAAAGAATAAAAATACAAACTATTCAATTTACAAACTACTGCTACTCTATAAAGAACAATAACATAGATTTTTACCTGTTTCCTTGAGTTCTCCTGTTCTACCTTTCTCCACTCGTTGACTTCAATGCGGACAAGAGATAGATTGTTCTAATAGTTCCTGTCAAGGCTAATAATTGCCAAGTAGTTTGTGAAAATTTGGCAGAAACCAGGAAAGAGTTTAGTATCATGAGACCACTAAAGGTAATGTAAGCAAAAGCCTGTATGACACATACACAGGTGCCTGTCCCTGCGGTCAATGACCCTGCTTTCAAAGAAAGAAAAAAATCAGTCACATAAATCAAAATGTATACCGTTTTTGAAAGTGATGTATAATTATGACACCAAAAACACCTGTTTACTTCTTATAATGAATGTGATCCACATAATAAATAAAATCTTTATGAAATAGAAAAACATCAAATCCCATTTAAAAAATATAACTTCTTACATTATTGCCTCTTACGCTTTTTGGTTAGGTATTGCATTTTCAAATTCAAACAGAAATTAAGGTTTTCTTCACAGAGAAACAAAATTGTGTATTCCCTCTTGGGCTTGTCAATAGATTAAAATTTTTAATCACGATTAATAGCATCCTTTTGTATACACCCTTAAGCATGCACCATTTATCTTGTTTATCACATTCATTTTGTCATCACAATGCAAAAAAAAAAAAAAAAAAATCATTCCTGGGATTCGGTAATATTTCACCCTGCTCATCTATTAACACGTTCAAGCAAACAGACTTAAGAGGGGAATCCAAATCAGTGTCGGTAAACTGGCAATAGGGTCAAAATACAAGACTTGTTTTTAAATGAACAGCCTGATTTGTGTGAGATGTGACCAAAACTGCTGTATATTTCCCACAGTAGATTGGACATCTTTATTTCCATATTTCCAACTATTTTTAAATGGACATATGGTCCAGCCTTGCAGACAAAGTGCAGAAAACATGGCGACAGAGCGTAGTGGACAGGGATGTCTTCTAACTTTCCTCGTGTTCCTCTGGAGGATCCTGATCCTGGGTGTGCGCCTGGAGAGGAGCGACAAAGTGGCCAGCACGATAACGGAGGAGAGCAGCATATGTGGACAGTGACGTGTTGAACAGGACTTATGAGAGTTTCATCAAAGACATGAGCATCAGCACCTACATGAACGTGAGCAGTAGGGGTACAGCAGGTCTGGTGAGTGTGTATGTAAAGCCAATGCATAAGAGTGAAAGAGAGAAGACCTACAGCCTGTGTGTCAGGCAGGATTTCTGAGATAAATGGGTCCATTTGGGTGATAATGATGGTAGACTGGTAGTCGTAGTTTAAAGCCAATTCTACTTGACTTTAACAAGTGTTTGTTTGTGTATGTGTGTGTTATGTATGTGAGTTTTTCTATAAAGTAAGAATAGGGTATATAGAGTGGGGTGAAGAGTTTTATTGAGAATCTTGGTAACACTTTATAATAACTGGACACTATGAAGCATTAGTTAAGCATTAGTAAATAGTTAATTCATCACTTATAAAGCATTAATAGACATTAGTAAGTAGTTTATAAATACAGCTATAATTGCTTTATTCTTGATTTATAAGCATATCTATAATGTGTTTAATAATTGTATTTTCATACTTTATTAATAATCAATTTATCATTTCTAAATTAAGTATTACATTATTTACAAACCAGTTATTTAGGAGTTGTCAGTAGTTCATTTAGTAAGTGTAAGCAAATGATTAATAAACTATTTAAACATTCATTTATACATCTTATTATTTAGACACATAGTAATAGTTACTTAGTGTGTTAGTAAATGTTTTATTAACACATATTCCTACTGCAATTCATGATTAATTCAGGTAATTATAAAACATTTAGAAGTGGTCAGTTAACTATTTTTGTGAGCTCATCTAAAGTGAGGACTATTTATGATTTGTAAAGCTTTTATAAATGAGATTTAAAGGTTCATTGATCTTCTGCACTGCTGTTCTCTAATGTTTTAAAGTTAGTACCGAGGTAGTTTTGACACTAGGAATATGTTAATAAAGCATTTATTAACACACTGAGTAACTAATACTATATGTCTAAATAATAAGATGCATAAATGTACATTTAAATATTTTATTAATCATTTACTTGAACTTCCTAAATGATCTTATGAACCACTGGCAACTCCTAAATAACTGGTTTGTGAATAATGTAATACATAATTTAGAAATGATAAATTGATCATTAATAAAGTATGAAAATACAATTATTAAACTCATTATAGATATGCTTATAAATCAAGAACAAAGCATTTATAGCTGTATTTATAAATGGCTTACTAATGTCTATTGATGTTTTATAAATGATGAATTAACTATTTACTAATGCTTAACTAATGCTTCATAGCGTGAGTTATTCTAAAGTGTTACCAGAATCTTTATTCACTTATTTATTCTCACAAAAATCATGCTGTTAAGTTAAAGTTATTTGTTTATTTGCCTCTATTAAAAAACAAAGACACTTTGTCAATGTATAACTTTCAAATATATTTTAAAGTGTATCTTGTGTATTATTATGACACATACATGAATGTCTCTGGGCCTTTCTTCTTTAGGTGAAATGGAGGATCCTGGACGACTATGTCACGGAGCTGGTCGAAAAATGTAACTCTATTAATGGTGATGTCTCACTAACTCTTCCTGTCCCCTCAGAGAAACCAACACACAAGTTTGTGCCCAACCAGCAGGCGCCTGTTTCTAAACTGATGACTGAGACTACAAATATTCTACCTATTATTGAGATTATGATCTAACATATACCAAAGGTAAACATGTAAATGCTTACTTTATTAATGTTTTTACTCTACATTTGTGTAGTTTTGGGGGATTTATGGTATGTTTTCTTCAAAATAACAACCATTTATGTAAAATTAACTTTTAAAAAGACCCACATTTCTAACTTTCATTTATTGAGATAACATTGTCAATTTACCATGTGTTTAGTGTTAAGATTTTTGCCATCTGTTGGAAAATAAAGTTTTAAAAGTAAAAAATTATCACTTTAACCAGTAGATGGCTGCAGAGTTCCACTATTTAGGGGTTCAAGCACGCTGAAACCCTATGGTAATTGTTAAATTTTCCAAGGATCAGCATTCTCCCCTAAAAGTGATCGGGCAGACCAAACCATAAGTCATAGAGACTTGAAACTTTGAGGGCTGGTAGTACTCACACCGCGTACGTCACCAAGGCTCGCCCCGATCGGCCTGATGGGGGCGCTACAGCAGTCAAAAGTACGAAATGGCTCATAACTCCTGAACCATTAGACCCAGGCTCAAGTGTCTAATATCGTTGGAATCCTTGGCTCAAGGCAGACAAGATGCATTTCTCGGATTTGCTCGTCAAAATTTTCAGGTATTTTGGGTTTTTTGAAAAACATACTTTTGCGAACTAGTCCTACGTATTTGACTTGATCGGAACCAAACCAGTGCAGAAATGTTCTCTGGAGTCTGAATATCAATAATTATCAAAAAAAGTTGAACTTTACCCTTTGGGTCGCTATAACAGGGTCATTTAGAAAATGGGTGTGGCTAAATATACCCAAAAGCCTATAAATCCCTATAATAATAATCCTATAAATGAGCACATGCAGACTCGAAAGAAGCATGCCAACTTTTATGGAGATGGGACCATTGGTGGCATTATAACTGTTAAAAAACTTTTAAAAACTTATGTTTTTAATGGTTTTGGCTGAAAATATATATAACTCTGGGTGTGGTTGACTTATTTTCATGGGAGTCCTTGCCGAGTCCATTGATACCAGACTTGCCAGGTTTTGCCTTATGGTTTGTGCAACGTTGTGATTTAGCGCTTAAAAACTTTTGTGGATATCTTCAAAACCATTTGTCCGATTGAGATGAAACCACCGTAGGAAATACGGAACCTAAGTTGGTTTAGAAAATGTAAATGCCCAAATGTCAAAATTTTGATAGGAAATGGCAAAATAATCCAATCAAAGTCTCTCATGGGTCATTATTTATGCTCTCATATATATAAGTGTCTATAACTTCAAAACAAAATGAGATATTTTCACCAAAATTAAAATGCATATGTATAGGCACACTCTGAGGACACCTCAAAAATTGGTGGAGATCGGACAATAGTTGGTGCTATAACTGTCAAAAAACCTTTAAAAAACATGTTTTTCCTTACTAAATTGCCTGTATTGGCTGTAAATGTTATTTCCATCTATGATCCAAGTGCTTACATGCTATAATGAAATATAAATATCATACCTTTTTACGCATGTGCTTAAAGGCCTTAAAGTGCTTGAACCCCGATGATTGCTGCTTGCAGCTATATTTACTGTTGCTTTTTGACATTATTTGAGTGATTTAAAGACATCTTTTTACAGGTTTTTCCAGTTGGATTCACTTTTACATATTATGTACTGATTATTTGTACTGAAGTTTTGTACTAAAGTATGTGCTGAATTGTATTGTCTCATGCTTTCAACTCTCTCTGTGTGTGTAGGTGGGTGCGCATTGTTCTCCATCTTGGATGTGTTGTGCTGTCAGCACTAAATTTTCATGGTAATTGTGCATTTTGACTGATTTTATTTGCCAAATTATAACAGAGCAATTTTTATAGTCTCACTAATTTATTCCTCTGTGTGTGTGCGTGTGTGTGTGTGTGTGTGTGTGTGTGAGCATGATCATTTTGAATTGTGGATGTTTTAAAGTGTTGCCACTTCATTTCTATGTGTGTTCTGTTTCTGGTTTTGAGAATGAATTTTATCCATTTTCTAAGCAGCCTGAGTGTAACATTTTTCTCATACTACCATAAAACCAGATATCATTCCAATTTATTAATTTTTATTTTTTGTTTATTTATTTATTTCATAGATCTAGAAAGTGTTGACAGCATTACAAAGTCTCATGCCATTTGGATCAAGGGAACTTTTTTTTTAATTTCAGCAAATGTCATTTGGGGTCAAAAAGACCCTGAATATCTTAGAAGGGCAGTCTTCAGTGTCACATGATCCTTCAGAAATCATTCTAATATGATGATCTGCTGCTCAAGAAACATTTAATGTGTACAATTGTACAAAATATTTGTGTACAATATTTTTTTCAGGATTATTTGATGAATAGAAAGTTCAAAAGAACAGTGTTTATCTGAAATCTAATCTTTTGTAACATTATAAATGTCTTTACTGCCACTTTTGATTGATTTAATGCATCCTTGCTGAATAAAAGTATTCATTTCTTTAATTTCTTTTCAAAAAAATAAAAATAAAAATTCTTACTGACCCCAAACTTTTGAACGGTAGTGTATAATGCTACAGAAGCTTTGTATTTCAGATAAATGCTGTTCTTTTGAACTTTCTATTCATCAAGGAATCCTGAAAAAAAAGTACACAACTGTTTTCAACATTGAAAATAATCATAAATGTTTCTTGAGCAGCAAATCAGCATATTAGAATGATTTCTGAAGGATCATGTGACACTGAAGACTGGAGTAACGATGCTGAAAATTCAGCTTTGATCACAGGAATAAATTACTTTGTCAAATATATTTAAATAGTACACAGTTATTTTAAATTGTAATAATATTTCACAATATTACTGTTTTTTATTGTATTTTTAATTAAATAAATGTAGCCTTGGTGAGCAGACGAAACTTCTTTTAAAAACATCAAAAATCTTAGTGGTTCCAAACTTTTGGACTGTATATAGGCCTATATATATATATATATATATATATATATATATATATATATATATATATATATATTAAAAAAACAAACATTTAATTAAATAATGTTTTAAAGTGGAAAACTGAAATAGTATTTTCCTGCCCTTGTAACACTTTACAATAAGGTTTCATTTCTTTACAGTAATATTAGTTCATGGTCAGTGTTGGGTGTAACGCATTAGTGTAATTAAATTACTTATTCACTGAAAAAGTAAAGTAAGGGATTACTGTTAATTTTTAGGTAATTTAATTACAGTTACTTATAATGTACTTGCGTTACATACTGTAAATTAGTTCAACAGTTCTGTTTAAATCAATATTGAATTTAAAATCTAAATTTGTCATCTAAAGGTAAAAGTGAACGCTGCCTCTTTAAAGTCGTTAGCTGTATTGAGTGTGTGAGTTCGCAGCTTCGCACCGGTTAGCTGTGCAGTCGCTGTCTGAAGATGTCAGCAGAAGCGAGTGGCTGTTTTTCAGAACGGAAATATTCCAATTACTTCACTTTTTTGACACAGGTAGGCAAGAGCATTACGGTAAAATGTAAGTTATGTCCTAGAAAGAAAAAACTACTCGTGCTCTCTAAGAGACGGTCTTCAGTCAGTGCGCTCACACACAGCCGCCTCTCGGGAGTGTCAGATTTTCGGGGTTTATTACACATAAACGTTCAAATACACACACAGTTATGTCAAAATGCCCGTCCTGGCGTATATTCGCGTTGGTTATGTGAATGTGTAACAGCATATTGTCTCCGTCCATTAGGTCTTAGTGACAGCAGCCTTTAAAACATGCTACTGTCTACTATTGGCTTGTCTGTATTATAAACGATAATCAAACAAAAGAAAAGCTTTAATAAGGATTAATCTATATTTAATTTATAGCCTACAGTTATGACTATGCAGAGTTATTTTATATTTGATTATTCAATTTCTGTGGTATTTATACTACTATTAGACCTACCTGGAAAAAAAAAATATAGCATTGTTTTATTTGAATTTTTATGTATATTTTATATATTAGGATATATATATTTTTTATACCGTGGTATCGAGTATTGTGCACTTTTGGTGGTATCGGTACCGACTACTAGATTTTTGGTATAGTGATATGACATCCCTATTTGTTACAAAAAAAAAAATTTTGAAGTATTATAAAGTAAATAAAAGTATTATAGTATATGTTTTAATAATGTTTTATATATAAGTTAAAATGTTTTAAAAAGCTATAAAAGACTAAACTATTCCATGTTTGACTAAATTTTAAATTAAATTATTAAAAGAGTTTCCGTTCTATTGTCTATCCGGTCAAGGTTTATAGGGATTTTAAGAAGTAATTAGTAAGTTACTTATTGAGTAATTAAATTACTTTTCAGACAGAGTAATTAGAAAAGTATTTTAAATACAACATTGATGATGTAATTAGTAATAAATTACTTTTTTGAAGTAACTTACCCAACACTGTTCACAGTGCATTAACTAATGTTTACAGATACAGCTTTTGTTTTTAAAAATGTAGTAAATGTTGTAAATGTCGAGATTAACATTAACTACTATGATTAACAAATAACACATAATTATTGTTCATTGTTAACTAATGTAGTTAACTTATGTTATAAAATGAAACCTTGTTGTACAGCGGTACCAAGCATTGTAATCATTAGTTTTATTAACAACTTCAAAGCATCTTTTTTTTTTTTTTTTTTAACACAGTGTAGTAAAGTCCTCTTTCACTTTATGCCCAGCAAAGGGACAATCCTTGCTTCTGGATTTTCAATATATCACTGAGTGTACTCATTTTCCAGCTTGAGTTTGAGGTTGTGCTGCATCTACCAACACAGTTGTTTGTCCTACGGAAGAGAACACTCCATGGGATCCTGTGAATCAGGCAAGAGGTGGCAGTTGAAGGGCCAGTTCAGGTTGAACAGGGTAAGAGCTTGACTGCATTGCTGCTCGGCCGTGGAACAGATGGATTGGCATGGCTGCAGCACTCCACTCTGAGGGCTACAATGGGGCAAAAACATACCGCATACTAGACGCCGAAAAGATTCAAAACAGGCAAACTCCATCAGCACCTGCAATAATAATAGAACGAATTTCCCAAATAAAAATGTCAATTGTATTGATGATAAAGATAACTCTCTTGACTCATTGAGAACTTGCTTTCTCACCCTGTACTTGTGCAGAACAGAAGCAGCCTCTCTCTGATCAGAAATAGACACCCAGATGTTTGGAAAGGATGTAAGATTATAGCTTAGACCTCTACACATTTCAACCTGGATGGGCTCACAAGATGAAGCTGAGAAGAAAAAAAAAAATAATAATAAGTGAGCTATTTCAATGAGATTGACTTTTGACTACAGTAAAAGTAACTTTTGAGCATGGTATTTCAGTTCAAGGCTTGGCATTATATGGTTAAGTACAGTATGTTTGACATTAAATATGTCATACTCTCTGTCAGTATTATTTGTAAAAACATAAAAATGAAAGAAATAATATTATCACTCAATGCAATACAATCACTCAATCCCGTCAAATGTGAAACACTTTACAACATGGTTACATATTTATTAATATATTTTTAAAATAAAAATGTTTTATAGTTGTATATTGCTGAACTAACAATGAACTATTCTGTTTGTATCCATTAACATAAACATTAATAAGCTGTTTTAAATTTTTGATCATTGTACATCATATGTATGTACAAATTGAAAAGTAATTGTTTCTAAATACTGATCCAAACCAAATATGAAACTTTTAATATATCATTTTAAAATTTAGCACATTGTAGCAAATTAGCGGATGTGGCACAGATAACAGCTCGCAAGTCCCGATTTTCACCTCTTCTTCGGCTTTTAAAATCATTTGAATGTGTTAATTGGTGACAAAACACATCCAAATGTTAAACTTTCACTCTATGATAGTTAAATTTAGCAGGTAATCTGCGAATCACATGCGTGCCGAACCGTTGGGCCTTATCCGTACGGATCACGGATTAACTGCGATCTGTTGCACCCCTAATAATTAAAGAACACACTTATCATCACGATTGCTGTCTTACCAGAGATGGAGAAAATCCTACTCCAGTAAGTAAACGTGTCCCTGTGAACCGGTCCCCAACAATGTTGGTACTCAAAAGTGCTTCCCTCCACGTTTTCTGGTGCACATTGTTTATTTTTACCATGCATGGTAAATTTTTTATCTAGTTAATTACATAATGTGGCGGTTAATTAATCTAATTATTCACACATCAAATTTAGTTAAGTAATTACCCCCCAAAATAATTTGAAGTCATTATTATGTTAAATGAGAAAAGCATCAAATAAACATTACAAAAAGTAGCCTTAGAAAAAAATATTATATTTGATTCAACATAGAATTACACAAAACCTTTTAGGCCATGAGGGTGAGTAAATGATGACAAAACTTTCATTTTTGGGTGAACTATACCTTTAATGTTTTTCTATTAAAAAAGAAATATGAAAAATATTATATGAAAAATGATTTTTTCAATAAATAATACTCTGAATAAGACTCAAATCGCTCTTGTGTTGATGTCATACACCGATCGGTCTGCACCACACGAACATGCCTAATGTCTCTCTTTATGAATGGGCCATTGAATCATTCAATTATCTGATTTATTTGCTCAAAATATTTAGGAGTGTTATATATATTTAAACTGGGTTCACACTGTACGATTTTGGCCACAATTTGTCTGCCTGGGACAAATTTGCAAATTCTAAAAGATTCCTCTTATCCTAGGGTAAAATCTGAAGTCTTTGATTATTAGTTTGACATGTTCATGACATGCTTTAATAATTTAAAGTATTTGTTAAAGTAAGTTAAAATATAAGTTATATTATTTAAAGTTTTACTGTAACTAAATAAATTAACTCATTAAATCAACAGCCCTAATATATATATATATATATATATATATATATATATATATCAAGCAAGTAACAAAAATGTATACACATGAAACTTTAGTATCACAGACATTTTAAACTGAACATCCACCCCAACAGCATAAATAGAATAAAAATCCATTCTTCACTGATGCATTCTTACTGAAAGGAGGGTAGGTAGAGTTAATGCAGTCATGCTCATCTGCACCATCTGCGCAGTCATTCCATCCATCACACAGCCAATCCTGGTGAAGACACTCCCCAGTGCCACAGGCAAACTGTGATGGACTGCATGTTCCTTAAAACAGAAAGACATGATGCAGTGAAGCTTTACAGACTGACAGACAAACGCAGAGGTTGTAGGTTGTGACAAAAGCTGTAGAATGAGGTGGCACTCACTTTCTGAGAGAGATATGGCCTTAAATGATGCATAAAAACCACTATCAGCAACACCTTCATCTGCCACAAACACAACAGTCATCACAGGTCCAGAAGAGGTAAGATCGGGAGGCAGCTCTGACCCACAATACCTGCAGAGAATGATAGTGGGGTGCATAATATTTTTATGTGAAGAATTCATTATAAAAATGCACGTCTGTGTGATGTTTAGGATTAAGTATGCCAGAAATACTGTGACTTCTTTTGCTTCTGTGTTAAGTGTGTAAGTAAGACCTACAGTATGTTTGTGTGTTGAGGAATGCAAGTTCATGTACTTCAGAATACCGGTCCATCATTAATGAATAACTACACAGGAACAAATTAATAATGCATTATTAACACTCTAGTAACTACTATTATCTAACACGAAACTCTGATTAACAAATTAGTAAGTAATAGCACTAAGTTGAATAAGGTAGTTCACTATTAGCTAATCAGTAACTCCCAGAGGACTACTAAGAACTACTATATATAGGTTCATAATTAATGTGAATAATGCATAAAATATAATTAACTCTAAAGTGAAGGTCATAGTAACCCACTAATAATGACTCAAGTATTACCAAATCCTTCAGAAGGAATTACTGATTATTTGGATCAGTATTCTAATGTGAAAATCATGGTAACCCATTAGTAATTACTTAAGTGTTACCAAATCCGTCAGAAACCATTACTATCCAAAACCTCACAAAACCTCAAAAGCGTATAATGATTTCAGTCATTACTAGAGTGTTACCTTGTTTTTCGCTTTAGAAAAACCCAATTATGGGTTTAGGGCATGGTAATATAGCAGGGTAAACTTGTATGGAGGTAAATGGGGGACCATAGCTAATATTATTACTGCAGAAATGCATCATCACAATAATAAATGTTGCTAAAAGCAAAAATAGTTCAATGGATTATGTAGTGATGAATTTTAGAAAAAAGTTTTGAAATTTATAAATTTATAAAAAAAGAAAAAGTATTCTTACCTCCCCAGCACAGTGCTGGGATCTGTGTCTGTACTGTCATAAACCTCCACATAGTCAAACTCACAGACATCTTGCGTTTCCAGACTGAAGTTCTGAAAGCTTAGTTGAATAACTTGTCCATCTTCCACAGATATTTGCCAAGTACACAACTATAAGAGAGTAGTCAAACATTAAGTAGTAGAGATAACTTAAATAAATAATAATATAATAGAAACAGTCATGCAACAGAAACAAAAAATAGTTACTTAATGGTTAGCTTACTGAACCAATACATTCATTTATAAGTGCACAGCCAATTTACAGCTGTGGTGGAATAAGCAGCAAGGGGTCTAAAAAGTAATGAAATTACTTGGCAGGACTGGTCATATGTAATAATTATTTAATATGCCAAGATATTTCCCAATCATAGCAGTAGGTATTTACATTGAAGTCTTAAAGGAGACATGCCTTTTTAAAACTGACCCCTGGTTTCACAGACAAGGCTTAAAGGTGCAGTGTGTAAAATTTCAGGAGGATCTATTGACAGAAATTCAATTTAATATACATAACTATGTTTTGAGTGGTGTGTTAAGACCTTACATAATGAACTGTCATGTATTTATTACCTTAAAATAAGCCATTTCTATCTCATATATTGTGGGTCAAGTCATCCTTTTGCGCCGGCATGTTTCTACAGTAACCCGAAACAAACTGCTCTAAAGGTAGTGTTTTTAGAGGCAGCTTGCATCATCACGACATTCAATACGCACAGAGTAGTAGTAGTAGAAGTAGTCGTCTGCTTTATTAGAAGCAGAGACCATTCTTTGTTAGCAGTAAGAAGAAACCTCATTGCTTGACTGGCTATCTGCTGTCTCAGACAACGACATCTTTGTTTTTGTATCGACCACCGTAGCTTCTCTCTGCTGAGACATTGGTTGCAATTTGCAACCTCAATGCTAGATGCCGCTAAAATTTGCACACTGCACCTTTAAGCTAGTCCCAGATTAAAATGCATGTTTGACCTGTTTTAACTGAAAGCATTTTGCAGTGACATTAAAATATATTTATAATAGTCTTAAAATATGTCATTGCCATTGTTTTGTCTCAAAAGTCACACCAGTTATGTTTTTTTTTCTGTGGAATGTTTATAAAAGCTACTTAAATCCTGGCTTAATCTAAGCCCTGTCTGTGAAACCAAGCCTGAGTGTTTTACATCAGAGGGTTAGAAACAGGGTAGAAACTGAAAGTGCACAAAAACACATGCATGCATGCACAAAACACAAAAACACAATATGCATGATTCACAGACTTAATACAAAATACAAAATGGTTAAGAACCAATGGGTTAGGTGGTGTTAAAAAAAAGCCATTATACTATTTCTGCACTGATTTATGCACTCTCAGTGTGCCTGAGGACACTTTAAGCCTCTCCATCGTATATGTGGTATAGGTGAGCAAAAATCAGATCAGATCTCCAGTAAACTAAAAAAGAGAGTAACACGACTGATCAATCACTTACTTTCATTGTGTTCTCTTACTTTAAACTGGCAATGATGGATACATCTGTCAAATTTCTAATTTGTAGAAAGATTTGAACAATATGTTTCCGCAAATGATATTACAGATTAGAAACAAGTCGCAGTGTTGCTGAGTGTAATGGGTTCATCTACGTATGGACTGCTGAGGAGCTTAATTGCTTCAGATGAACCAGATGCAATCATATAATATCAAGTAAATACACATTAGGAGATGCGCTGAAGCCAAAGGTAGAGGCTTAAATATATCGACTACTGGAGCTGGGGATCTCCCCTTTGACATTCTGTGACTGGGCTATGCCTTTCATGCCAGTTGTTAAAAGGATTAGAGATATGAGTATTTTAAAGTAATAGATATGCCATTTGTGTTGAACTTTACCTGATTCTGCAAATTGAGGATTTATTTGCATAACTGAAAGGAGGACAATGCTACACCAAACTGGATCTCTCAAATGCATACCTACAGGTGCCCATGGCAGAAAATTCATGCAAATGTCTCACTGTTACCATGTCAAAGAGGCTGCTGTGTTACAACAGATAACCATTTGGTATTGCTTTGGCTCCTACAATCTTTCAAAGGGCAATGGATCAGGTCTTACGAGGCATTCTTAACGTTCATTGTGTTAATGACTGTCAGATTATCAGGAACATCTCAGAAATGTAGATGCAGTTCTCTGCAGTCTGAATGAGTTTGGTCTATGTGTCTAATGTGAGCGATGTATAAATGTTTTTAAGGACTTGCTTGATTAACTTGGGGCACATCATAGAAGTATAGGGTCTTCATAAGTCACCAGAAAAGTTCAGGGCAATCATGGATGTACCTGTACCAAAGTACATCAGTCAACTTAATTTCTAGGGCTTAGAAACTATTACAGTAAATGTATCCCCAGTCTTGCATCTGTGCTAGCTCCCCCTTCAATCTCTTCAATGCAAAGGGAAGCAATGGCTATGGTCTCCTGAGTGTGAGGCTGTGTTTGACAAGGTGAAAGGTTTTGACACTTTACAATCCACAGTTTCCAATCAGAGTAGTCTGTGATGCATTGCTGTATGTTGTTGATGTTGTCATTTCTTGTATCCTCCCAGACGGGCAAGAAAAACCAATAGCTTTGCTTTGAGAATGTTGAGCAAAGCAGAGGAAAATTATGTTCAAATTGAAAGGGAGGCACTTGGAATTGTTTCTGGAGTAAAGAAGTAAGCATCTGGTGTTGTGTTATCAAAGATGGTCCTGTGTGATACACTGCTAATGTGGGGTTATGAAAACACTTGGGGAGTCATGTTGGCCAGATGCTGGCCTGTCAAACTGACCGTGATAATGGAGATGAGCATGGGCCAAAGGTCTGTGATGCTTCTGAGGGGAATCTTACAGATCTTTGTGATCATCTGCCTGAAGAAACACCAATTCTTTTGCATACAGTCTGACAGTTCATTGTTCTAAGTTCAGTTTAAAGAATAAGGACATTGAATGATTATAAAGTTTAATCACAGTACATTCTATACTCCAGGTATAACTAAGGGTACAGTATTATGCAAGTGTATAATTGTGGAGTGAATAGCAAAAACACTATGGGGCAGATTTACTGACAGCTAGATACGCAGTGAAAAATTAGCAATGAAAAGGCATGGACAGTTATTTTTGCGGCTGACCTTATATGCATTTGTAGGAGTTTGTCTGTACCCCTGTCAGAATAGATCTGTTCTGTTTGTGGAATTTATGCAATATAGTATTTTGATTCAGGAATTATAGAGGTAGCGGTTAATAAAACATTTACCTGTTGATGTGGGTAAGGCTTTGGATGGTTTGGACTGGACAATGATCCATATTCTCCTGTTATTTTCCCTCCACACACTAAGAATCAGATTGCATCCATTATGGTTTTTACTTTCAAATGAGATAAGAGACTAGAAGTATCACATTTTGTGGAATGACTTTATTACTCTAACCCTTGTGCTTCTGGCTACAGTTGACTTCATCTGAGTGGTCCTGACAGTTTGGCTGGCTGTCACAGATGGAAACAGGTAGTAAGCAACGACCACCATCACACATAAACTCATCTCGGGAGCAGCTTTCTGATTGCATGCAGAAAGAAAACTTTAGTACATATAAACAGAATATAGTTTAAAACACACCATGTGACATATTTGTATAATCTGTGATCAGAATATCATATATATTTTCACTGCTTGCTGCTCTTGTATTAGCAACAGTTTCAAAAGTTTTAAAGTTTAAGGTAGAAACAGTATAATTAGGGGATGAGATTAAATTTTCACTATTGCATATTTACTGCATATCACATTTAAATTGTAGACTATTTCAATATCATCACTTACAACACAAACTGCTAGATCCACAATATACACTAAAAAAATAATCTCATTCATTCCAGACACTGCATGTCTATAACATGCTTTCATGTTGCATGCACGTTATACACAAAAGCCATCTTTTATGTGCATCTGGTATGAACAATTCACTTGTTGACTTTGCTACTCATAGCATTCCAACAGGTATAGGTCTGGATGTTTGAAATTAAAACTAAAATATGTTAAGGTTGGGTTTAGGTTTGGGGTTAGGTGTAGGGTTAGGCCAGGGGAGTCCAATCCAGCTTCTGGATAGCTCCAACTCCAATTAAACACACCTGCAAATCAAGGTCTTACTAGGCATAATGGAATCTTCCAGGCAGGTGTGCTGAGGCAAGTTGGAGCTTAAAGGGATAGTTCACCCAAAAATGAAAATTTGACATTTATCTGCTTACCCCCAGGGCATCCAAGATATAGGTGACTTTGTTTCTTCAGTTGAACACAAATGATGATTTTTAACTGCAACCATTAAGATCTGTCAGCCGTATAATGCAAGTCAATGGTCACACAATCTATCAATCGCTTGGTGAGGTCTGATCGCGCTCTGACAGCGGCAGTGATGTCTAGCACTCATTGAAGTATATGCGCGAGACATCACTGCCGCTGTCAGAGCGCGATCAGACCTCACGAATCGAGTGATGAACGCTGTTGGACATAGTGGTGTATTAGAGGTAAAAAGTTATATAAATACTGTTCGGTTTCTCACACAAACCGATCATTTTGTGTCTTAGGACATCAATATGTTGTCACGAGCCGCAGGGTTTAATTTGGATTTGTCTGTGCGTGTTTATTGACTCTTATAAATTGTGTGACCATTGACTCGCATTATTTGACTGACAGACCGCAACGGTTGGAGTTAAAAATCATCATTTGTGTTCTACTGAAGAAACAAAGTCACCTACATCTTGGATGCCCTAGGGGTTAGCAGATAAACATCAAATTTTCATTTTTGGGTGAACTATCCCTTTAACACCAGGAGCGGGTTTGGACACTCCTGGGTTAGGCTGATGAAAATAACGCATTGATCTGAATTTATTTATAATGGTATTGGTCAGTAAATTCCACAACCATTTTAAATAAATGTAGATTGAAAAGGCAGGCACATATAACCGTGATGGGTCAAGTGGCAGGCACATATAGCGGGTTGTGAAGCTGGTGCATAGAAGGGGACAGTGCCTCCGTGATCATGTTTAGTACTCGTTGTGACAAATACTGCGTCACTGGTGGGCTCTGCTGACTGGCCACAAAAGCAAATTCCACCGCTCTGGGTTGGGGTGCCATATTGTGACAGAAGGTCCCTCCTCAGCGGGATGATCCATGGAGGCACCACCACCAACTCCCTTATCTCCAAAATACATAGCTGGTTGGGCCTCTGTGCCACCAGTAGCACTAACTCCTGTTCCTCCCTGATTTTCTGCAGTACCAGAGGCAGCAGTTTCGTATTTTTTGCATCACCTTGGCCTATAGTGAGGTAATGTGTCACTCCCAGAGAGGATTTTGTCAGTTAGAAATACAGTGGGTGGTCTGACATGTTTCATTTAGATTGTCATGGGATATAGTCAAGCAGATGAAGATGGCATCAGCGCTGTCATGCCTGTCAGCCGGAGTGCATATGATAGCCACCAGATCAGAGGGCACTCCTTCCATCTTTGTTATTTCATCATGGACTGCATTTCCCATTACCCATTGCCCAGACTCATTACGTCTGATTATTTTCAGCTGTTTTTCATCTCTGACTCATAAAACTTGTGCACATGGAAGAATTGACAGTGCTATTCAGATTAAATATATTTTAGTGGAAAATGAATAGTAATGATATCCGGTATACAGAAATATTAAAGTATACGTGAGAATAATTCTGTTCTCAGACGCCAAAGATAACAAGAACTCAACATCCATTCTCTTCTTTCTTCTGGAATACTTTTCTTCAGAGTTTACCAGTGTTTACACTGGTTTTCAAAACAGTGCCACCAATCTCGCCCATTTGTGCAACAGCAGTTGCTCCAGGTACGTGATCTAAGCTCAAATCTAATTGGATGACCCGGTTCTTTGCCAGGCGACGGGGAAAAAATTCGCCACACTTGACAAAAAAGAAATATTGGGGATTTTTTTGCACTGCGATTGTTCGCGTCCAGTGTGAATACCTCCATAGAGATCTTTTGATTCAAGAGCACCATCGAGCAGAACATTCACACTGAATTATCGCGTTCAGTGTGAAAGGCTCTTCATGCGACGCACATACAAAACACTCAAATGTTGTTTACTCAGCTGCGCATAATAGGCAAGGCAAGGCAGGGCGCCGTGCATGTTTGAGATGACGTAAGATAAATGCGAATCCAGGGTTTGATAGAATCAAGTTGAGTATTAAACCAGACACTGGGACCAATCACACTTGGACTCGGACCGCAGCAAAGGTGACCAGTGTAAAAACGCCTAGTTTACATTGCACATATAGCCTACATCTTTCATAATTACATTGCACTTTAAACATGCATACTTTTTATGTACTACTATAATGCATGACTACTGTATGCACTTTTTTAAAATAATATATTAATATTAATATAATATATTTGATGGAAGGTGGTTGATGGAAGATTTGCAGATTAAAAATGACAGACAGGTGTAAATGGGGTCTAAAACATTTTGAGCTTGTCCACTTTCGACCACTTACAGAGGCCATCGAAAATGCATTCAACCGGATTGCTTTTGTAGTGTAAACGCTCATGTGGTCGAATGTGTTCAAACAGCCACTAAAGACGCCTACTCTCCGCTTACTGACCTAACATGTAAACATTATGGAGCGCACTAGCCAGACAGAATTTAAACTTTGTCAGCTGAAGACCCAAGTTTGGTTTAAAGACAAAAAACCTACCAAGCACAATGTTCTCACCATTCCTGATTTCTAACACACATTCACAGCGTTCGGCAGCATGGTCTTGTCGTTGTCAGAGCAGAAACGAAAGCTGCTGCTCTCCGTATGTTTTTCCATTGTCTCAGGTCGTGTTCATATGTGAATTAAGTGAGCTTATTTCATCCGTTAGAGTGGAAGATCTAAAAAATCCCATACATTTGCCCGCCCATAGACCCTTACCTTGAAGAAATCGGGATAGAAGTGGACAAAAGAGATAGAATAAAAGACCAGATGTAAACGGTCAGGTGTCTCCCTCGTCTACTTGCGATCCGATCAATCAAAACACATCTTAATATCAGGTGTAATCAGGGCCTTAAACAGTTAGGTTGATTACTTATAAAAAGCAGAGTAGCACACCTAAAACTAAAAATGGCACACAAGAAAAGTTCAAATCGATCAATGAAATTTAACTAGATATTGCATATCAGATGACTGTAAAAGGTGTTTTTTTTTTCATATAAAGAGCATGCCTAAGATTGATATGCAGTGCCAGGAGATTGAGTTGATCGATCTTGAGGCTTATGTTTGAATGTTTGAAATGTAGTTTATTGCACAAAATTAAATTTTGCCAATATAAAATGTAAACTGTACAGTTTTCAATTATTAAAATAAACATAATATTGATATGTTTAAGTTATACTTACTCTGTCCTGGTAATATAGAATGGTATTGTGCAATGAACCCATTGCCGCCAATATTCCCATCAGTGTGAAATGACACCAACACAGTACTGCTATTTGTATTCAGTGTAGGTGGTGCAACATTGCCACAAAATCTAGGAAGAAAGGAATCTTAATTATTAATAGTTTGAGTGTGATCGCCAAGAACAGACTTGTACAGCCTTGTATGGCAAAATGTACTTAATAACTCATTTATTCCAATGTATGCAGATTCAATAAGTGCAAATGAAGTGTGCCATTTGGGACAGGGACTTATGTAATCTTAAATTAAAATAAACTCATAAAATTCACTCAAGATCTGAGGTAAATTTTTCATTGTCGCTTTCAGTATGACTATAAAGGTCAGCAAAATTATATAAACAGAGGAGCGGTGCCAAAATCAAAAGTGCACTAATGGGTGTTTATGTTTTTGGCAAAATGAACTCTTTATTTATTCTCTTTATTTATCTGAAGACAAATAACAACAGACTGGGGCTGGCTGACCAATCAGAGCTGACTGGGCTTTTAGGAAGGCGGGTCTTAAAGAAACCAAAACTAAGCTAAACAGGTGCTGCAACAATGTAAATTTTAAGAAAAAAGTGGCTTTTTGATATTGGCAAAAAGTGATTGTGTTATTGAAGAATTTCAACATATGATAAGATGTTTTCAATGTTCTTTATGGGTGCATAAAATGTATTAAATAGTAAGTCAAAATAAAATGGAACAGAGGTTGTTCAGTTGAATAGAAATGAAATAGAATGCTAATCTAGATTGACAAATGTTTGTTCTTGCACTATAAACAAAGGCTTTTTGTTTAAATGTAAATGCAGCAACATGTTAATTCTGGTTATTAAACACTTAATTTAAACACTTTGGGTGAGCAAACCTTGTGACAGCAGATGTCTTCTCTGACGCCTCTCTGACTTCTAGCCAATCAAACAAGCAAGGAGAGGGTCCCTCAATAGCCAGAGATGACACTTGGATCTGCACTAGGAAAGGAGGAGACACCCTGATCACCCATACGCAGTGAGAATCAGGAGGATACAAGCCTGGGTGATTTGGAGAACTGAGAGTCCCCCCAGAATCCGTCAACACGCCACCACATTCTGTAAAAGCAGATAAAAAGCTAATTCATATTGAAAAGAAACTTGAAAAAGGTATTCATACAAAAAGTGTGCACTTGATTGTGGATGCTCTATATGTTGACATACAGTCCCTAAAAAGTGTTTGGACACTTAAGTCATATTTAAAATGTCTGAGGGAAATACAAAACAGCAAACCAACAGGCATCTGCAACAGAATGCTGCTAGAGCTTATTATTATTATTATTATTATTATTATTATTATCCATTAGTTTTAACTTAAGATGTGGTATATGTAGCATATGCATATAGCTGGTGATGGAATATGTGTTAGGCTACTCTACTATTTTGTTAATGCTCATCTCACTGTTCATTATTTTAAATGCTTGCTTTGCATTTGGTGAACAATTTATCTGACACATTGCAAGTGAATATGCTTTCTATTTTGGTTCACATCACTGCATCATCCAATATATATGAAATGTGTGGATATGCCAACAGCTCTCAGGAGTATATTATTTTTTTGTGTGTTTTAGTTTGGTTTTGTTCTATTCTCCTTCCTCTTGTGCAATTAACACAGCCACCGTTACAATAGCGGAGTATATAATAATTATAGTTTATCTGTTTACAACAGTGGTCATGCACTCATTAGTAAAATAATATATATATTTTTTAATTAATTTAATTCATTTCCTTTTTGGAATGGAATAACGAAAAATTAAAAGATGGCTCATTTATTAGATTTTTTTCCCTTTATTTTAACAAATGGATAATGAAATTTCAGCTCGATTTCTAATGTTTCGTTCGTGGTTAACAAATCGGTTCATGGATTTGATATTTCATTCACTCATGTGAGCAGCGCTAAAACACCCCTTTCATCTGATTGGTCAAACTGCGTCGTCTTCAGTACGGCCTTAATACTGCACATGGTACCGCACACGGTACCGCACACTGTCAAATCCCACTTTAATACAGTTTTTTTTCTGCTTACACACATTTTCAAAACTTAGCCTCTTTTTTTTTTTTTCAAAACTTTACGCACAAATCCAAGAATTGCACACACAAAATGCAAAATGCCTCACATCTCTTGCAAAATGAAGCACTGATAAATCAGCAACAATGAAATGAAGGGGTGACACCATGACCATTTTGCTGTGGCGCCTGGGGAGCGTTTGGGGGTTAGGTGCCTAATAATGACTTTAAAAATGTCTGAACATAAATCTAAATGAACTTGTGAAAAGATGAATACATGAGAAATGGCAATTAAGCCAGTGAGTGATGCTTTGCAGCCATCTAGTGGCTGTCCTTGAAATTTCATTGTTATTTTAATTTTAAATGTGTTTGTTTTCCAGTAGATGGCAGTAACCTTCCACTAAACCATGGCACATTGTCTATGTTACCTCCATGAATGAAATTAAGAAATCAAATGAAATATAAATTATTACAAATGCATATACATTTAAAAACACCATAATTGAGTGACATTATTATACATACATTCCCATGAGTTATCAGCTCTTCAGTTTGCAGAAATAATATTGCACTTGCATTCAATTACAGTGCACGCACAGCAGTTTCTTGGTGTTATACACGCACATACACTTAGTGATCTCATTAAAAGGCGAGTGGGAAATGTTATGGACATGTTATCATGGTCATGTTTATCATTATCATTTTTACACCCAATCCATGTTGCCCATACAGTAATACAGTAAAAAATGTTTACTTTTATCCAGAGAGACACAGCTATTTTTATTGCATGTATCAGTTGGACATGGAAACACAGGTAGGAAATACTACATCATTAATATTTCATACACCAAACTTTGTGTCAGCATGCTGTATGGCTTGCCATCTCTCAAGTGTCGTACATTAGAGGCAAAGCAGCAGCAATCATTATGTGCCCAGCAACATATTTCTGCTTCAAATATGATTCAAAAGTGGTTAGTGGTGGTTCACGTGGTGACAAAATCTGACATTTGACAGTGTGGTACCGACTCTTATTCTCCTTGACAGAATTAAGGCCGTACTAAAGACGGCGCGGTTTGACCAATCAGGGCTGTTTCAGTGCCGCTCACATGTGCAAATTAAATATCAAAGCCATATAGCGATTGGTAAACCACAAAAGAAACATTAGTAATCATTAGTAAACTTTAGTAATTTTTAGTTTAAAATAAACAAAATAAATAAATAAATAAATTAGCCATCTTTTCATTTCTCGTTATTTCATTCCAAATATGAAATGAAATGATCAGATGATACATGGACCGCAAATACACAAAGCATACCCTTATACAGTATTTCAACAGTATTTCATGAACAATACTCGCCCTTACCAAATAACATTGTTCTGTCACTAAATTATTCTGTTAAATTTGTGTTCAATCTGTATAGTTCTGACAGCATGGCTTACATTTCATGCCATTAATTTACTGCTTTATTATCATTCAGTCATAAAGCAACTCCTTTTTAAAGGTCTTTTAATATCTAAAGAATGAATAAAGTCTACTCTCCTCTTGTTCACATGGGTGTCTGTCCTTGCAGAGTAACAACATGTGTAGTGCACATAAACCCAACGTTAAATGTCACTTGGGTTGATAGTTTGTAATAAAATACAAAGGCATTCAAACAAATGTCCAAACACATTTTTGGGTCACTTTATACGAAATAGTATATGTATATAGAAGACCATTAACTGACTTGTAAAGAATGTGGGCTCTTTCCCAGGCAGGGGTTGTGTGGAACTATGTGTAAGATGGGGTGCAGTCGGACTCAAAGAAAGATTCTGTAAAATTATATCTCCAAACCGAGAGTCTAAAGGGGA
The DNA here is from genome assembly GCF_018812025.1 of Megalobrama amblycephala. NCBI lineage: Eukaryota > Metazoa > Chordata > Actinopteri > Cypriniformes > Xenocyprididae > Megalobrama > Megalobrama amblycephala. The sequence continues at coordinate 2,058,486 of NC_063059.1, read as the reverse complement.
AATCTCTCCTTTATTACTCTTAACTTCTGTGAAAAGCAAGAAAGAATAGAATAGTGAGAAACCAAATTTAGTTATTTTTTCTACTGCTAAAGCATTTACAAATTTGGTGCATAACTATTATGAGGTGTCAAAATTCCTTTCAGGTTTCTCAATCAAGCTGATGGATGCAAAGTTCTTTTTTAAAGGGCATTTTGCAAGAGAAGGTAAATGATTCAAATTTGCATTGAATTGTGTATAAGTGTGTATAAGCCTTTTGATTAGCCAATGGGACACACTTATAGTCTTGCAAAAAAAAAAAAAAAAGAAAAAAGAAAAAAAAGAAAGAAGCAAGTTTACAGAGCTTTTTTTATTTTCAATACTTTGCATTTTAATATAAACTTCTAAATGTCTGTTCAGTAGTCGCTATGGAATATTATGTACAAAATACACATACCCTACCCAAATTTGCACAAATAAAATGTGCAACACTTAGTGTTTTAGATATTAGATATTATCATATTAGATATTATTATAATTAGACATTACAAATTAAATGTAATATCTAATTATTTAATTTACAGTTTAATGTTTTCCACAAGTCCATTAGGTGTCACATTTGTCATTATAGGTTTCTGAAGAGAAACCGCAACAAACCTCTACCCAACAGTAAAATTATGCCACATTATGCCACAAAAGTGTGAGGAAGATTGTGAGAGCTTAGGGTTCCATTTGGAATGGGTTGCTAAGCTTCACTCTCATGTCTGCCTTTCATTGTATGCTTAAAGCACTGCATAAAAAGAGTTTCACACAAAAAAATGTGGTTCAAATCAGCACCATTAAAGCATGTAAAGATAAATTACAGTTGTTGTACCTTCATTTGATATATTTTGCTTTTGTTTTATTCTATTAATTTTGTAGTGCATTCCCATGAAACTAGTGTTTGAGAGCCTGGGTAGCTCAGTTGATAAAGCATAAGATTTTAAATCTAAGGATAAAGGGTTCAAGTCCCTGTTTGGGTAAATGAGTCTCTTATTGTCAAGATTACAATAATTATAAGCGTGCCAACACCATCAAAGCATGTAAAGATGCTTTCAAGACAAGAAGCAGTGAGTTTTTGTTCTTTTATCTAGCATTATTGTCCTTAGATTATTATTAGTAGTAGTCTAATATGCTGCATTCTCACTCATTCGCAAATATATTTTGACATATCAGACGTTTTGACTGGCGTTCTGAATCGTGAAAGAAAGAAAAGCGATGTGTGGGAGAATATGTTTTCCTCCCGCGAATGCTATTGCGATTTCAGCATCCAGCTAGGCACATCCTCAATTACCCCATCAAATTCGGCCAGAAATCTTGGAATAATCCTTGATGACCAACTGACCTTCAAAGACCACATTGCAAAGACAGCTCGGTCATGCAGATTTGCACTATACAACATCAGGAAAATCAGGCCCTTTCTAACAGAACATGCAACACAACTTCTGGTCCAGGCCCTGGTCATTTCTAGGCTTGATTACTGCAATGCACTTCTGGCTGGACTGCCATCATGCACAATCAAGCCTCTACAAATGGTTCAGAACGCTGAAGCACGTCTCGTCTTCAACGAGCCCAAAAGAGCCCACATCACGCCTCTCTTCATCTCTCTGCACTGGCTACCACTTGCTGCTCGCATCAAATTCAAGGCGTTGACGCTCACTAATAGATCTACCACAGACTCAGCACCCTCCTACTTCCACTCACTCTTACGAATCTACACTCCTACCAGAAGCCTACGGTCTTCAAAGGAGCAAAGGATTGTGGTACCGTCACAGAGAGGCACGAAATCACTTTCCAGAACATTCTCATTCACTGTCCCTTGATGGTGGAATGATCTTCCTGCCTTCATCCGGAATGCTGAATCCCTGGAAATATTCAAAAGACAGCTGAAAACTCATCTCTTTCGTGAACACTTAACCTCATCTTATTATAAAAAAACCCCTTCTTATTCTTATCCTTTCACTTCCTCTAATCCCTCTCTATTGTAGCTTTTGATACTCTGAGCACTACCTATAACTTGTATTGTGAGCACTTCTTGTCTATTTGCCTCGTCATGACGACTCGCTTGTTGTATTCCTCACTTGTAAGTCGATTTGGATAAAAGCGTCTGCCAAATTAATAAATGTGACATGTAAATGTAAAATGTATTGGAAATGAAACACTGCTGTGAGGCAGCAAGCAAAATGGCATGCCCACTTTGTACAGTTTGTAGTTGTGGCAGAGTGGTTAAGGTGATGGACGCGTAATCCATTGGGGTCCCCCCGTGCAGGTTTGAACCCTGCCGACTACGTTGACAGGTTGCTTTAGGTGTAACCTTCGGGAGGCCTTGCTAGAACTTTACAAAAGGAAAAAAGCAACTGTTGCAATATTACCCTTGAAAAGAGTTATGCTGGTTGGAAACAGCTTTCTCTGTGTTCTAAAGATGACAAGGCCCCTTTGTATTCAGGGACGTATCGGGGAGGCTTCTCTGAGGGCAGGCCGGTAGCTCGCCGCGATCGTATAGTGGTTAGTACTCTGCGTTGTGGCTGCAGCAACCCCGGTTCGAATCCGGGTCACGGCAAGTTTTTCTGGGTGCCATTGAAATTGGACTCCATGTTGCCACCACTCCTCAACCTGTCCTTCAGCCCCCTGTTTTTGTGGATTTTTGAGTGAATTGCCAACTGGGACCTTATGTGAGAGCCCGAGCGCTCAGATTTGAACCCTTAGACAAAGACTGAAAAACGAAACACTGGTATTTAGTCCTGATTGCTTCAGAGAGAATATGGTGCTGATGTATCTTCTAAACGCTCGGTGTCAGTACAATCCCTGGCTGTTACCTAGAGTGCAGTGGACTTGCTATTTGCTCCAAAGAACTGCGCCTTTGACGCAAGTTTACAATAATTATAAGCGCGCCGCAAGTCGACGCATCCAAGCATGTAAAGATGCTTTCCAGACAAGAAGACTTGAGTTTTGGTTCTTTGTCCTAGCATTATTGTCATTTGATTATTATTATTGTTAGTCTAATATGCTGCATTCTCACTCATTCGCAAATATATTTTGACATATCAGACGTTTTGACGGGCGTTCTGAATCGTGGAAGAAAGAAACGCGATGCGTGGGAGAATCTGTTTTTCTCCCGCCACTGCTATTCGTGATGCTGTGCGTTCCCACGCAGCACTCACGCGTCCTGACCAAGAGCCCAGATAGCTCAGTCGGTAGAGCATCAGACTTTTAATCTGAGGGTCCAGGGTTCAAGTCCCTGTTCGGGCGAACGAGCCTCTTTTTGTTTAGCGGTACGTTTTGCTGTTGAGTTCTTGCCGATCTACCCCGTCCTCAGGCAGCGAAGCTGCGAGGCACCAAGCGAAATGGCATGGTCCCTGCGTGTACCTTGTAGTCGTGGCCGAGTGGTTAAGGCGATGGACTAGAAATCCATTGGGGTCTCCCCGCGCAGGTTCGAATCCTGCCGACTACGTTGACAGCTTTTTTTATGTTGTAACCTTCTGGAGGCCTTGCTAGAACTTTACAAAAGGAAAAAAAGCAACTGATGCAATATCACTCTTGAAAAGAGTAATTTTGTTAGGAATCAGTTTTCTCTGCAAGCTAAAGATGACAAGGCCCCTTTGTATATAGGTGCTTTCCAGAAAAGAAGCAGTGAGTTTTTGTTCTTTTTCCTAGCGTTATTGTCCTTTGATTATTATTATGGGTTTAATATGCTGCATTCTCACTCATTCGCAAATATATTTTGACATATGAGGCGTTTTGACGGGCGTTCTGAAACGTGGAAGAAAGAAACGCGATGCGTGGGAGAATCTGTTTTCTCCAGCCAATGCTATTCAATTTGCTGTGCGTTCCCACGCAGCATGCACGCGTCGCGACCGAGAGCCCGGATAGCTCAGTCGGTAGAGCATCAGACTTTTAATCTGAGGGTCCAGGGTTCAAGTCCCTGTTCGGGCGAACAAGTCTCTTTTCGAGTAGCGGTACGTTTTGCCGTTGAGTGCTTGCCGATCTACCCTGGTGAAAGTGAAATGGCACGCCCCGTTGGTAAGGTTTGTAGTCGTGGCCGAGTGGTTAAGGCGATGGACTCGAAATCCATTGGGGTCCCCCCGCGCAGGTTCGAACCCTGCCGACTACGTTGACAGGTTGCTTTAGGTGTAAGCTTCTGGAGGCCTTGCCAGAACTTTACAAAAGGAAAAAAGCAACTTTTGCAATATTACCCTTGAAAAGAGTTATGCTGGTTGGAAACAGCTATCTCTGCGTTCTAAAGATGACAAGGCCCCTTTGTATTCAGGGACATATCGGGGAGGCTCCTCTGAGGGC